>NC_083281.1:51613900-51881400 GCF_963506605.1 Zootoca vivipara
GCAGTGATCAAGGAGCCCAAGAAAGTAAAATCTCTCACTGCCTCCATTTCTTCCCCTTCTATTTGCCAGGAGGTGATGGGACCAGTGGCCATGATCTTGGTTTTTTTGATGTTGAGCTTCAGACCATATTTTGCGCTCTCCTCTTTCACCCTCATTAAAAGGTTCTTTAATTCCTCCTCGCTTTCTGCCATCAAGGTTGTGTCATCTGCATATCTGAGGTTGTTGATATTTCTTCATATGCTTCATATTTCTTGATATGCTTACTCTTAGATGGCAAGTAATAACATTTCTCTCATGTGTTTTTATGATGTTTGCTGCTGCTGTTAGTTGCACTGTTTCTCTGGTTTATGCTGCAATCTTATATGTGCCTGCTCTCACTTACCTTTTGTGTACACTATCCCATAATACACAGATTTTGTATGCATTTTCATTTTGAAAGGCGCATTACAAAATTCAGAGAAGTCCAAACTTTGAGGAACAGCAGCATTTTGGCTCACATGCTTATTCAAAATGTGCAAATTAGGGTCAAAATATAAAGCAAACATGTTTCTCCTCCATTCTTAGTTCTAAGGGCGAAAAACCTAGGAGGACTGGGAGATTTCAGTGCGGGGGGTACACTAGGAAGGCTTTTGGCAAGCTGGCCTGTTGATGGATCCCACTCCATATTCCTGTGCAGGTGTAAGTCTGTTTGTGTATCACTGCCACTTGAGTATAAATAGGCTGCACATTGTATTTCTCTCATCCATCACCAGCTCTGTCAAAGTGGGTCAACTAATCCTGCTCTTCGTGACCTCTGACCGGCATGCTGAAGGGAGGCAACAAACATTCAAATGCAATGCTGAGAGAGACAAAATTGTCGAAGTAAAGCTGCCTTGTCTTCTCCAGGAGACAGCATCAAACAAACTTCTAAACACTATTAGCAGGAAGCCAGGCTGTGCAAATGAGTGGAAAACAACCGGCTCTCAGAGGCCTGTCCCTTCATGATTAATATGGTGTCAGCTGTGCCAAGTGCTCTCCACCCCCCCCCCAATGCAGGCATTTTATTGGTTTTTACTCTTAAAGGCTTGAAATCAGTCATCTCATCTCAATATTGGACGGGTTTTAAAACAGCAGACACCAAGGACAAAACAGGGCTCATTCCCAAAACCACAGGGGAGATGGAATGACAATGGACTCAGACCAGGGTTTATAATAATCTAACTATCATGACTGAAGTCTCTTATTTTGTCAGAAACAGGGTAAAGCTAGCCAAACCATACATTTGTTCAGAGAAAGATGTTCACAAACTTCACAGGTATTTTTCTGATGGCAGCAGAAAAATCTGACAGAACAATACCAACAACAAGAACCACTATCTGGTTACATAGTTTATAGAAAACTGCATTGAATGTTATTTGTCCTGCTATTGTTTTTACGTAAACAGCACAGAGGTTTTTATGATATTAAAGAGTATAAAGCTTTATTTTTAAAAAATCAGATTATAGAGTTAAGATTTGTATAGCACTTTTGAAGCGATTCACAATACAGCTTCTGTTGTACGCTAAAGACACACATCTTTACCCTGGCCTCTGATACTTGAGAAGCGTATTTTTTTCTTGTAATTAATTTGTTTTAAATTATTTTTAAAGATGTATTTTAAATTGCTGCTCCCCGCCCTAGGACCTTAGGGTCATTAATAATAACTGAAACCTTTATAGATTCAGGTAGCTAGCCGTGTTGGTCTGACACAGTCGAAATAAAGAAATAAAAAATAGTTCAGTAGCACCTCAGAGACCAACTACCAGTAAGTTTGTTCTAGGTATAAGCTTTCGTGTGCATGCCCACTTCTTCAGTTGGTCTCTAAGGTGCTACTGGACTATTTTTTAATTTTTTATTGTAACCTTTATAACAACCTTGTAATATAAGCTAGTATTATTATCCCCATATTGCAGATTCAGGGCACGAGACAGAGAGAGAAAGAGAGCTGCCTAAGGCCACCTGGTGAGTACATGGCAGAGGTGGGATTCACACCATGGATTTCCTGATTTGTACTCCAGTAAAATCCTATTTCTGGGCCAGCATTGCCATTAGGCAGAATGAGATAGCTGCCTCTGGCAGCCACCCTGGGAAGTGGTGCTATCATGTTACAGGACAGAGGTTTCTGCTGCCCTTAGGTGTGATGGAAGACAGTCCCATTGCCAGTGTCAAAATACTGTAAGATGCAAATGCCAGTCCAATCAGCTTCTCTACATGGAATGACCAGGGTCCACCTTGTCCTTTGCCTCAGGCAACATAATGCCATGGGCTGGCCCTGTCTCCTATAAATATCAAGACTTACAGTCACATAAGTATATATAGAGCTCTACCATTAGCCACTGTGCTACACTAGTTCTTGACAACAGTCTAGATTAGAAACCAGAGGGCAGTGGGTATTCTTGCTGTTGTGCGTGAACAGTTTAAAGAAGTAACAAAAATCAGAGAGATCAATCTAATTCTCCAGAATTACTGGTGATTGCTTTTTTCTTTAAAAAAAAACACAGTGGTGCAAATTGATATGCAGTATGGTTGTGGAAACACTCACACATATTGGCTAGTTCTGCAAAGGGATGCACACTGAAATGTTCATTTCATTCAGAGTAATGCAGGGCTGACAAACATCTGCATTTGCATTCCAATACACATTCAACCTCTTTTCTTTTTTCTCTTTGGGAAAACCCCCCCACCAGATTCCTCTTAAAATACTATCCAAAGCAACTTACCAAACAAATAATTAGAGCCTCAAGTCTAAAAACAGGTACTGCAAGAAAGGCATTTGATAAATAAGATTTTAAAATAGAGCAAAGCAATAGAATTAGGTAATATCAAAGCAGTATTTCCCCTCTCTGCATAGCTCATGCATGGATTTGAGTATTCAGCTGCAGATTAATGCTCTTCTGATGGAAAGTGAATTGGATAGAAGCAGACATAAGGAAGGTTTGGGATGATTGGCTTCAGTGGTGGAACAACCATATCTGTACTTGAAATAAAATCTGGCAGCTTGCAACAGCACCCCTACACTGACAACATCCTTACATCTAGTCACATTGAACCCAGAAATAATCAAGTTATTTCCAGTGCTTGGATGGGGCTGGGGGTACTGTTTGTGACAGCTGCTTATCTACTACAGTCAAACCTCGGTTTGCGACCGCCTCCGTTTGCGACTGCTTCGGTTTCCGACCACCGTGGACCCAGAAGTGTTCACATCCGGGTTCCAGAGCGCTCGGATGTGCACGCAGAGAAGCGTGCATCGGGGAGCGACTGATTCGGGGAGTGACCGGCTCCGCGGAACAGATTGCGGTCGCAAACCAAGGTATGACTGTATTCTGAAAGTTTCCAGGGAACATGATTTCTGACCACCACACACAAACACCTCCATTCAAGCCATCCACAGCCTGGATCTCTCCACCATAACTCTTGCCTGGCTAAGAAAGACATTCTGGTTGCCAGTTCTTCATTGCTTTGCTTCAGGTATGGCCAATCCTTTTCAATCAGCGAGCTGCATTCCTTTCTGGGCAACCTTCTAAGGGTCACCAGCCAGTGGTAGGCAAAGAGCCATGGAGCAAATCTGTTGATGCCAACCATCTCTTTAAAAAGATAAAGGATCCCTAGACAGCTAAGTCCAGTCAAGGCCGCTATGGGATGCGGTGCTCATCTTGCTTCAGCCGGTCTTCGTCCACAGACCACTTTCCAGGTCATGTGGCCAGCATGACTAAACCGCTTCTGGCGCGCGATTTTTCTCATATGTGGTGGACTTGTGATAAAGTAAGACAAAAAAGAAGAATTTGAGGAGATGATCTACAATAAACTGAAAAAGATGTTCAGATATACGTTCCCAAAAAACCAGAAGCATTTTTACTGGGTTTGATGGGAAACGAAATTGTGAAGGTGGATCAAAGACTATTTATGTATGCCACCGCTGCAGCTAGAACTTTGTTGGCCCAAAAGTGGAAGTTGCAAAAAATACCTACCATTGTGGAGTGGCAGACAAAGATGATGGACTTTGCGGAGATGGCCAAACTGACCTGCAGGATCCGGGACCAGGATGATCAGAAATTCCAAAGTGATTGGAGTAAATTTATTGTATATTTTAATGATAATTGCAAAAAATTGAAGACACTAGCAGGATTGAAATAAATCCTACAATGTGGACTACAGATAAAGATTTGAATTGCGTGATTGAAGATGATATAAAATACCTGTTAAAGGGAGGGAGGGAGGGAGGTCAAAAGCTTGGCAGAGCAGAAAGGTTTTATTGTTTGGTTTTGTATTGTGGAGTGCCACTCCCAACCATCTATTGATAATTTGTTGACTGCTCTACTAATGTATGTTCGATTACTACTAAAAACTTATTCCTGTAACCATGAGGACTAGGATTTTAAAGAGAGAGAAAAATAAGAAAAGCTGAGATACTAAGGATTCTAACAGGAGGCTCTGCCATAGTAAAGAAGTCCCACTGAAATAAAAGGGCTAACATATTTATACAACAATGTAGCCTGTACAATGTTTCCCTGGGCCTAGAAATGATGAAAAAGCCTTGCACTCACACTGGTACCACTAACATATAATTTATAGCTAGTCCAAATGATGACTTGGCCTGTTCATAGCAGGGGAGCGGTACACACCTGAACAAACATACCTATGCGGTCCCTATCTGTAATCACACTGTTTTCCCAAAGACCTTAAATGAGCCTTTGAGATCAGAACTCCAGACAGACTGATATAAACAAGGTTCAACAACATAGGATTAAGTCAATATAAGCAATTTCTTGGAAAGGTTATCGTAATAACCACAGTAAGCTAAAGCGGAGAGGCTGGAGGTGGGAAGAGACACACAAACTACAGATAAATGTGCATCAAGAAATAATGTGTCAGGTGCCTAGTGAGCTCAAAGATCAGCACAGGCAGGTAGAGATGGAAAATACATAGATGACCTGCTAAGGCAGCTTAGCTGAACAAACACAGACATCACTAGAGATTTATCTTTGCTTGTCCCTATGAGCATAGGAAAAGATTACAGGTTCTTGAGCCAGGGGTGGACAAGCTCTTGTGTGGTCTAATTTTGCTTTCACTAAACCTTCTGATCCACTGACGTTTGACATTTACAAAGCAAAAGCACACACTCGGGATCTCTTCAGGCATGGGTAGGTAATGGGGTGCCCTCCATATGGACTAGCTCCCATCAGTCCCAGCTAGCATGCCCAAAGGCCACAGATGATGAGAGCTGTAGTCCAACAACATCTCGAGGACACCATGCTGGCATATCCAATCTGCACTAAGTATGCAGAACAAATAACTTGCTACATCAAGCCAAGGTCTCTCTCACCCAGAGTTCCTTGTAAGAATTTATTAACAAGCAAGTAATCCCTGTGACAGGGTGAGCTCCCGTTGCTTGGTCCCAGCTCCTGCCAACCTAGCAGTTCGAAAGCACGTCAAAATGCAAGTAGATAAATAGGAACCGCTACAGCGGGAAGGTAAACGGCGTTTCCATGTGCTGCTCTGGTTTGCCAGAAGCGGCTTTGTCATGCTGGCCACATGACCTGGAAGCTATACGCTGGCTCCCTCGGCCAATAATGCGAGATGAGCGCACAACCCCAGAGTCGGTCACGACTGGACCTAATGGTCAGGGGTCCCTTTACCTTTACCTTTTTAATAGGTGGTCCATTGAAATGGACCTATCTACTTGTTGGCCACTCCTGTTATAAACAAACCTGCGTTTTAGAGCTTGTGTGGCTCTGGGTTCACAGCAAATCACCCCCTGGTGCAGTACCTGTGCAGAAGGCAGCAGAGAAGAAGAGAAGAGTTTGGATTTGATATCCCGCTTTATCACTACCCGCAGGAGTCTCAAAGCGGCTAACAATCTCCTTTACCTTCCTCCCCCACAACAGACACCCTGTGAGGTGAGTGGGGCTGAGAGACTTCAGAGAAGTGTGACTAGCCAAGGTCACCTAGCAGCTGCATGTGGACGAGCGGAGACGCAAACCCAGTTCCCCAGATTAGTCGTATACCACTCTTAACCACTACACCACACTGGCTCTACACCAGAGCAGCCCTCTGAATCAGTGTTGCATGGGGATCTGCCAACAAGTCCAAGGATATAAGATTCTTTCATGCAGGCAACCATGCAACCATATGGGAGCATGCCTTGTATCCAATGCTGGACTCAGGGCCAGGAGCATGGTCCCGCTGCCCAGTAATTGTGCTCACCACTTCACATACGCACAAAATAGCAATGGGGATTAATGTGGTTTTGCCTGCCGCTCTTGCTTATATATGCATAGTTCCAAATGCAAGCTGTGGTCATTGTAAAATAAAGCTTTATAGACTTTAACTGACTCTCTGAAAGCAACTGAAGGCTTTTAAAAATGCATACACTCCAGTAAAAACAAATCATGAGAAGAGTATTCAAAGGCATTTGTTTGGGGAACAAGTTATACTTTGAGGGCAAAAGTTGACCAGGATTTTTTTTTTCTTAAAAAAGAAAACAGCAACAAATATATTCAATTTATGATCTGCATGATGTACTGAAGTGCCATTTATTTCCCCCCTGTCAATAACATACCACCATCTCTATAAATGTTGCTGCTAAAAGCACAGAGTGATAAGACGGGTTGAGAGTCTGTAAGCCACTCCAGCCTGGGTAATACTGGTAAGTCCCCTAAACCTAGGGACCCTAACACATCAGGGAACCTAATTTAAACACAGCTTTTTAATGGGCTAGATTTTTCCATGCAAGAAGATTATTTTTAATGTGGAGGAACACTGAGATACTTTTTATGTTTCATCTGTGATATCATCTTATTTTTTAAAAAATAATATTAAATTTTAATGCTTTTAATGGCAGAAAACAAAGAATAGTGAATGTGTATAATATCGCCAGGATACACCTGAAGGGCATTATGGCTCTCAAATACTACTGTATGAAAATAATTTAATATTTTTCTAAGCACCAGCCTTTTTAACCATGGATGTTGGCTCCTTTCCCCTCTTAAGATAACCTTGAGCCAAAGGTGGATTTAAAAAAATGGAGTTAGCTGCAAACAAATACATTTAAAGGCACTACAATATTGCTTCAGGGTAGGGTCAAAGGGCAATCATGTCAATGTAGAGAGAGACAAGGAACCCAGTAAATGCTCAGAAAGTTTCCACCAAACATCATGGGTTGTTTCAAGGGTATATAAATATGCAAATTTGTAAAGTTGGCATATCCCTAGGAATATATTTTGTTTCCTTGGCACAAATTACTTAGAAATTATTAGAAATTCCACTTGGAGCAGAAGCATATGGCTTTTTTAAACCCTTCTATATAATCCTTCAGAAGTACAGGGTCACACACACACACATTATCACAATGCACAGAAAACATGAGGGGAGGGGGGGACATCTTCTCTTCAGTGTCAAAGGTCATGGTTATACTTCTGCAAAAGAGCTTCCAGAAAGAGCTAGTTCACACAGTCATGTTGATCATTTGATTGCAGCACAAAGTGTGTGTGTGTGAATAGGAAAGAGCTCAAAATGTAAAATCCAAATAGCTCTTTACAGACAAAATAAAGTTTTTCTTTTTCTTTGAAAAGCATGAAATGTTGCTGCAGATTTCCTTGTAAATCCTGAAACATTTTGAGAATGCTTATTCTGGGAAAAATTAGTCAACGATAACATTTTGGTTCAGCAGGAGACTGGCCTTATCTTTGGATAACCACTCCTGCACAACACTTGTGTCAAGCTGCTCTTGTCTCCTGTTTATTGCTTTTTTTAATGCCGCCCCACAATTTCACTCAGATGAAGAGAGAAGATTAAGCAGGGGCAAGACAGTAAGAAAGCATCAGCTTATGCTGGGCTCCAAAGTCATTGCCTGCAGCACTGTTTCCATTCTGCTGCAGTTTGGCTTCTGAGAAAAACCTACATGATTCATTTCAGTGAGTTGCAGTGGAATTTTATATAATTAATAACACAATTAATGATGTTATCTTTACATTATTCAACATCATTTACTGAAATGCACATTTGGGGAAAGCCATAATTTGTTATGCGTTATTTACGGACTGAAAACACCACCAACAAATACTGATCACATTTGCTGAATTGATTTCTGTTCGAGACATGGTACAAATGAGAAAACATCAGCATTTTTTCATGAAGTTCCCATTGCAAGCAATAAGGATGAGCATGCAAACAAGTATTTTCACTGCTGGGAGGGGGGGGGGAGATGTTGGTTCTTTGCACATCTGCGCTAACAGTCCTGTGATCTTGGCAACAGAACTCAAGTCCAACCCTCTGATTCACCCTCCACCTCTGAATCAGCCAGCTCTGCTGTTAGCCTCAGTGCCTGTGGGGACCTCACTCTCTGGAAGCAGAGTAGAAGAGGTCCCAGCTAACTCCCCCCCTCTAGAATATTTGATGGCTTGGGGTGGGGCCCTCATCCAGATCACTGGCCTAGCTGACCCCATTCCCTAACTCAGACTCTTCCTCTTCCACTTTCAGACCACTCCAGAAAATCTTATTCCACCCCAATTGACTGCACGGGGACCATGGCAATACAGTGGTACCTCGGGTTACAAACGCTTCGGGTTACAGACTCCGCTAACCCGGAAGTAATACCTCGGGTTAAGAACTTTACTTCAGGATGAGAACAGAAATCGTGCGGCGGTGGCAGTGGGAGACCCCATTAGCTAAAGTGGTACCTCAGGTAAGAACGGATTCAGGTTAAGAACGGACCTCCAGAACGAATTAAGTTTGTAACCAGAGGTACCACTGTAGCTGCTCTTCTTTTAAAATCACATATTTCCTCTAAGGACCTCATGGAACAGACTGCCTTGGGAAGTGGTGGGCTCTGCTGTGCTGGACAGTCATTGCAGACCCTGTGCCAAGTGGGGTGGTGGTGGTGGTATACTAGATGATCTCTAAGGTCCCTTTCCAACTCTATGATTTTATGAAAAAGTGATCTGTGCAATTGCTAATTGTGTGACTGATGGCTCGTCCAGTTTGGTCCTGAGACTTGATTAAGCTGGTGTTAATTTCTCTCTCTCTCTCTCTCTCTCTCTCTCTCTGTCACACACATACACACACACACACACACACACACACACACACACTATGTCAGCAAATTTATTTCATGTTTCCCCCTCCTCCTAAAAAATAAAATAAAAGCTTTAGTCAAACAGCTTGAAGTCAAAGAAGTTGGAAACACCTGTGCAGTGTGCTTGCCTGCCTCTCAGCGCTATATTTATATGCCCGTGAATATTTATAAGCATTTATGCTACTAATGTTGCTGGCATTGTTAAATCTTGATTGTGAAGTTTGTAAATATTCAAAAGAAGCAGATGTTTACTAATCCCATTTACCTTTAAGGGGAGGAAATGCAAAATGGGATAGAAAAAGCAGGCCTACTAAACTGTTTTCCCAGCAGAAACAACCGAAATAAATTACCGTAAACTGAAAGCTATAAAGGGCAACTTTGCAGGTTAAACCCTTGAACTCGTAACATATTTATAAAATGTGTGGGAATATTTTATTGTTGTTATTAATATTGCGGCTTAATTACACACAGAGACACAGTAGCAGGACCTTTTCAGCCACCTGAACAAACTCTGCAGAGGTAGGCACCACAACTACCAGCCAACCACTCTAACCAACTTCCATATTTTCCAACACAGTTTAAAGATGTTGGAACCATGAAAGAAAGGGGGGGAGACAGAAAACAGGGTTCGACACTCTTGGGGCCACAATGTGAAAGCAGCCAGCTGACAGGCTATCTGTATGCCAAGGCTGCTTTGCAAGCTTCAAAAGAAGCCTGTTGTGCTCCAAGGCTGAAGCGATAGAAGTATAGCTCCACACTGATGCCAAATGGCCTAAAGTTTGCCTCAGTGGAGTAACCTGAACCCTAATTCAGCTCTCCCATCATTTGCTTAAATCACAGGCTTAGGAGTATTTATGCGATAAAAAAGAATGGAAGCTGTTTCTTTTGGCCATCTACAAAATTGGGACACTTTCCTTCTCAAGTAGACTGGCATTTAAGCACAACAAGTGCATTGGAAAGCTACTTACATCTTACATTTGCTCCATTCCTCCTGCCCCCGCCCAGACTTATCAGTGTCACTTTTTGAAATTGTTCCCATTAAAGACGCTGGTGGAATTAGCACAATACTCTAAGGAATGCTCAACCACACAAGCTTAAAAAAACCCCAAGATAAAACGCAAATAAACTGGGCTTAGAAACCAAGCAGCACATTTTGGCTTCTTTCATGGCCAGGAGTCCAAAGACCACTAAGGAGGCTCCCCATAACAAATGCCATGGCAAGGCCCACCCACCAGCCAGAGAGGGAGGGAACAACTGCAGGGAGCATGTTTTTCCCTTCCTGCTAGAAAGACCCTTTATATAAGAATTTTCTAATGCCACAATTTGCTTTCTTCCTCCTCTGATTCTTTTTCTCTTTTTTTGTCATGTCTTATTATTTATCTATTCAATCTATATCCCACCTTTCCTCATGAAGGAACCCAGGATGGCAACCATAACAACAACATTTTTTAAGTATTTGGGGGAAGCATTCTAATTTTAGATTAAAAGCCTGAAGGCATGAACTTTTGGGGGTGGAGGGGGTGGAAGAGAAGGATAAAAATAAACACCAGAAAGTAAAATAAATTATCGTCTAATATTTACACACACACACACACACACACACACACACACACACACAAGGTCATACCTCTGGTATGTTTTGTTTTGTTTTAAAGTTTGGACCCTTTTTAGTCCCTTGTGGCAACAGAGCTAGAGGGTGCCGTTTATTGCAGAATAATGAATGCTGAACAAGAAAGTTGTTCCTGAAGCATAACCTGAATATAAGCAAGTCAGGCTGCTGGCGAAAGACAGAGTGTGATTTTTATGGCTTAATGCTTAGTTGGTTTACTCCCTATAGCTTCGGCATCTTCAAAGTTCCAATTCACTCGGTTAATTCACCTGTGCTGATACTGTGGAAGGAACAATGCCTCAATAGATCCTTCTGGTGTGACATTAAATATGACAAGGTTATCATTTAATATACTATCACTCAAGCATTGATTTATAGCCTTACAGAGGCACCTCTCCCTCAATACCCTACTATTTCCTTGGATTGCCACTTGGAAACGGCTTTAAAGCTGCTTATATTCTTATATTTCACGGGGGGGAACTTTGTGGAGCTAATTTCAAATAAATGTTTGAATTCTTCCTCTACTACAGCACAATCGGTCAGGAAAAAAGAAACCTGCTGATGTTCAGCACTTCAAGCTTTTTTTCCTTTTTTTTAACAACTACAGTCCTACATACAGCCAATGGGTTTGACCTACAAAGGCCTAAAGGCAAGAGCTTTAGCCCCATAAATCTAAAAAAGTGCTTCTTCTCCTATGTCCCATCATGACCCATATGTTTAACAAGGGGCACCCCCTTAAGCTGGTTACTGAGTGTAAAAAGTAGCGTGTGGGGTGGCTAGGAATATGTCTGTAGGGCCCACCCCTGATATTCACACACAAGCTCACTCCATGCTGGATTGCATTTGTGAACATAAGAAGAGCCTGCTGGATCAGGCCCCTGACCCTTCAGGTCCAGCATCCTGTTTTCACAGTGGCCAACCATGGGAAGCCTGGAAGCAAGAACTGAGTGCAAGAACACACTCTCTCCCTTCCTACTGTTCCCATCAGCTCGTATTCAGATGCATATTTCCTTTTAACAGTAGATCCTCTTTTAGAGAGTCCTCTAAGTTGGTTCCCAACAAGACCTTTCTGCCTGGAGAACTGGGACCAAACTCCCTATTTCCCTACTGGAGTAAATCCTGGGAAAGAAGGATCTTTGGGCTTTCTCCACTCCCTCATGTAAACTTTTGAGAAACCCTGGAGCGAGATATGCTCAAGGAGAAGCCTGGCTTTTTGCCTGGGAGATTCTGAATAGCTCTCCAATCTCATGAATACTCCCATCATCCCTCAAAGCATCCACTGGGGCTTAAGCACCCCTCTGCCGGCATTGGCACACTGGATGGTGAAAGAGAGCCAGTTTTACAATGCACGTTTGGCTTTCCTGGCCATCTTCTGCCCTCTCTTGAAGGTTAACTGTTAGGATAACTCTGATAACTCCCTGTATCCTCGCGTAATTAATCCTTCCCATAAGATCCCTGAAAAATATGATTGCTGTAGTGGGAGAAAGAGAAAAGTGCAATAGTCTCTTTGTCAAATGCTGAGAGAGCCTAACCTTGTTTATCAGCAAATGCAAAACAACACTCCACCACAGAGTGGTGTCACTCTGACCTTTGTACGCAACCTCGGGTCTCTTCACGCAGCATAACAATGTCTCTTTTGTGCAAGGAGTGTTAAGGCCAACGGGAGTCAGGATTTACTGCTCTGGCAATTTAATCAGACTCTGCATACTTTGTGGCTTATTCAGTTAACATTCTAAAACAACATGCGTAAGATGCCAGAACTTGTCTCTTGTTCTCTCTAGCTCTGAGCTGATTTTCATTATCACTTATTTATCCCATTTTATTGCAAACATGAGGGCAGAGGAAGAATTAATTTTTTTATTTTTATTTTTTTAAAAAAAAACCAGTTGCTGCAAGTGGCAAAGCAGAATCATACAACAAATGTGTGCCTTTGCAAGCTGTTTTTCCCCCTTAAAAAATAAAAATAAAAAATACAACCACCACCACCACAACAACAGTATTTGCATTCAGTGGAATGCATTTCAAAAGTCCCAATCAAGTCATGCATGGAAGGAAATGTATAAAACAGAAATAAAAAGCAGGAAATGTGAAGAAAAACAAAGGTTAGCACCCACAGTCAAATTTTTAAAGGTATTTGGACAGTATGTTACACCACCATACATTTAAAGCACATTGAAACATATCCCACCCCCACTGTAGTTGGGAATGGTAGTTTATCATGCATAGAGCTACAATTTCCCGCACTGATAAGAAACTACAAGTCCCAGTATTTTTGAAGGAGGAATGTGCTTTAAATGTACGGTATGTTGTGTATGCAGCCTTAGACATGAAAAACAAGAGCCTCAAGCTGGTAGAGAATTAGCAGGCTTAGGTTACAAACCTATATCCACTTATGTGGGAGTAAGCTCTATTGAACACAACAATTTACTTCTGAGCAGGCAAACTGCACTGTTATTCTTATGGAATAAAAATAATTAGAAGTCCAGTGCTTTCTTGATTAAAATCTCTCTCGGAGCTGCAAAAAGCTGGGCACTGTGTTTCTGTATGCCTAGGAATAATGGTGATTGACGGTAGATAATGGCTGTTCAAAAACTAGTTGCAGGAGCAGGAAAATGTGTATCCATCAGATTCATTCGGATCAGATTGTCACATGTCACAGACAACAACCCCTCTGCTTCAGAATGTTAGTTTCCCATGTTATACAATGCATTAACCATATTTAAAGAACATGGTGGAGCAGGAAATTTTGAGTGAAAAATATATATTCTGAGTATTCCTTGTGAATGTGGGTATTTACATGATACCTAGGCACCAACTTGTTGGACAGCCTGCTTGCTAGAACACAGAACACAACACAAGGATGTCCACATACTAAATGGGACAATCCTTCTGTATCAGTGTTCTTCCACCTTGGGTTCCCAGGTGTTGTTCGACTACAACTCCCATCACCCCTGGCCAGCTTAGCCAATGCTTAAGGATGGTGGGCATTGTAGTCCAAAATCTGGAAACCCAGGGTTGACGAACACTGTTCCGTACCATAGTAAAGAATTTCAAGAGCCAAAACAGGCAGTGTTAAATACATCTTTGTTTTTAATGTGATGTGGGATCTGTGGCCTTCCAGAACTTGCTGGACTACAACTCTTATTATCCCTTCGCATTGGCCATTCTGGCAGGGGCTGATGGAGGTAAGCATCCAGCAACTTCTGGAGCTTATCCATTCCTGACTTAAAGGGATGGGCAACTCCACTCCCTTTGGAACTGGGCCACCTTACATAGCATAGCTTTACATTGTGTGATGTAAACACAAGTGTACCTAGTGCATGTGCTTGAGATTGCTGCGTTAGCCACAAAGGTCTTGCATGACATGCTAGGGTGCTACCTCTTATCTCACTTGCAAAGTCATGTGAAACTTGCCCATTCTGCTCTGCAGCGTTACATGAAAGAATGTTGTGTCATTTCAGTCACTTTTGTGGTTCTGCAATCAGCCTTGCAAGTTTCACTTTGAGCTTCACATAAAAATGGGTGCAAAGCAAACTAGGTGACAGCAGCCAAAATGGCTGAATGAAACATCTTGGTATGTGTACTTTATACGGATTGGATGGGAACAGAAAAATAATGTAACCAAACCACTTTAAACAGTCATATTTCTTCACAAAGAATATTGGGACCTGTACTTTGCTAAGAGTGCTGAGAGCTATTAGGAGACCCCCATTCCCTGCATATAGTTAAAATTGCCAGAGCTCCTTAGGAAGATGAATTGATTGTTAAGCCACTGCTGGAATTGTAGCTCTGTGAGGGGAAACAGGGGTCTCCTAACAACTCTCAGCACTCTTAACAAACTACCATTCCCAGGTCTAAGAATGCTTTAAGTGTATGATGTGGATGCATAGGTGCCAACTCCCAGATTGAAAAATTCAGGATCAGCCATGCTACGGCCATTTTGGAACTGGGCAGAGCAGCACCGGAAATCGCTTCTACGCATGCTCTGCCCATTTCAAAAATGGCCGTAGTGCCAGAAATTGCTTCTGCACATGTCCAGAGATTCCAGACATGCACAGGAGGAGCCTCCCCAGGCCGGTAAGAATCCGGGGGATTTACGGGCTTTTTAAAAATCCGGGCTGCCAGCGGAAAACGCTGGAAAAACGGGGGTTTCCTGGGGAATACGGGAGACTTGGCAGCTATGTGTGGATGCGACCCACATTGGAAGCCAAATTTGAATGGCCAAGTGTCAAACAGACCCCAAGCATATATTTTAGATTGGCTGCATGCATTCCAACTGTTTCCCAAATATATAACATGTAGCTGGCCTTATACTGCCTGTCAGTGCTTCCCCCCCCTCTTCTAATAAAATGTTGAGGAGTACTCCCATTTTCCTACTCATATTGAAATACTGCCCCTCAATGAGGCCAAACTTAGATTCACAAAATGTTTAGGGGTATGCGTACTCCTGCGTCCCACCCAGAAAAAAAGCACTGCTGCCTGCTAGATGAAATAAGCAGTCACATGAGGTCTTCATGCTGATGACAGATCTTAGTCTTGTAAACAGCTTGGTCTATATAAACTGCAGGTTGCCCATTCCTTTCTCAAGCAAACTGCCGGTTTATACAGTTCATGATGGCCAGAGGATGTTTCTTCACAGAAGCTAATTGTTAGAGGACAATATACACTGCTGTTTTGGACATCTCAGCTCACCCTAGCTAAGGAGAGGGAGCTGGCATAAATGTGTAACTGCTTGGGGATAGCTAAGCAGTTGGAGACAGACAGAGGCAGAATAAGAGAAAGCTGTGAGCTGAATGTCAGAAGCATGTAGGGGCACAGTGTGGCTCTCCTTGGATATGAAATGCGAGGTGAGGTAGGAAATCTGCTGACTGGCAGAAGTGTGCAGAATCATGCTGCTTGCCTCTACTGATGTTCCACTTTCATATTTCAGAACAAAATGAGGTAAAGCTAAGACTTCAAAATAAGGGCAAAGAGTATAAATCTGATTAGGGTTTTCATATTTTAGCATGTAAGTCTATCAGCAGTAAATAGGGACAGGGGGAAAATTAGAATCTCCTTAATTTGCACTTTTGCAAACAGACTTCATTCAGAATTATTGCTTCTCTGAATTTTGCAGTGCAGTCCTACAGCCTAGCATGTACCCTGTTTCCCCTATTTTAAGACGTTGTCATAAAATAAGCCAAAGCAGGATTTTTAAGCATTCAAGGAATATAAGCCATACCCCGAAAATAAGACATAGTGATAGGCACAGCAGCAATGCCGGCTGTGGCAGGAGGAGGAAAAAGAATAAGACATCCCCTGAAATTAAGCCATAGTGGGGGGTTTTTCCGGAGAAACACAGTACAAAAATGCATATACTAGGGTGAAATGCATATATAGGTGAAGATAGCACAAACACACATTCTAAGGGGAAATTGCTATGCAAAACTGTGTTCATATTTGCATACAAAATGTGTAAATTAGCATACATTAATAGTAAAATGGTGGTGAATTTTCATGAACTTTTTTGGGGGGGAATTGCACACTGATCTTGAATTGGAGAGAACTGAATTTAAGATTTGAGAAATAGTTGGGGGGGATGAGAAGCTGAAATGAACAGATTCGCCCATCCCAAGAAGAAAGAAAGGATGTTGTAACCACAACAACCACAAGGAAGTTCTGTCTGAGCCCTATTGAATACAATGCTGCTATATCCTGGCACTGTTCCCAGTCATTTCAATGGTTCTTTTGCAGGAGAACTTCCCTGCAACTTGTGGTTTTTAAATTAAAATGTTTTTAACATTGCCATCTTCTGACTTCCAAATCGCCTGTCTTCATTACTGCAACACACTAACACACAAATATGTTTGTCTCACACAACCACCATCAAATGTTTAATGTATATACATTCCTAGCCTGATTTATCTAAATTGAACAACCCTTCACTTTAAGGCTCTACAATGGAAAGGTCAACATGATGTGTTCACACTTGTGTGCCAAATTTGCGGGCCCATTTCTTTCACTGCACCCAGCAGGCAGTTGTGTAAGAAATGAAAGCATTGCATCTAGTGTAGCTAGTGTGATATGTGTAAAACATTAACTGCATGAGCAAAAACACTGCAGCCAAACCCATCAAGGCACCTTGATGCATTATTATTTGTATATAGAGAGCATTTGAAAACCAAGCCCTAAATGTTGTCCCACATTTTCTGTCCACCAGGGAGTTCCTTGTTGTGTTCTTCTGCCTTTGCATCATTGTACGCTTGCCTTCCGTATCGATTCCTCTCCCTTCAAAGCAAATCTTTTGACATAACTGTTGCAAAGAGGAAACCTTGTCAGACTGATTATGAGGAAGCTCGTTAACCATTCCCCCATCTGATGTGCTGGCTATAATGTTGTACAAATTCTAATGTCATAAGTGCTGGATCATGTACAAATACTGAAAACACCATCAAAGCAGCTGCTATTCCCTAGGTGTTTGCGCTTTGGTGAACTGGTGGGCTTTTAGAAAAGAAGTGCTCTGCAGCAAGCTGTGTGGCTATCTTCACTGTCTCTCTGTCTCTCTCTCTCTCTGCAAGCCTTTAGACCATACTGTGGAATGCCTGGAAACATTTTAAAGTTTTATTACGGCTTTTGAAATCAACAAAGCAATTAGAGAGGTTTTTAAGCTGTATACTGGTCAATCAGATCTCCAGTCAATAGCACTCTGTAAATGTCAATAGAGTTTCTGGCTTTATAGCCCACGTCTGCATACTTATATTTACAGTTGCATTGTGAGAACTTGTATTTTTACAGGAATGCCTGCAAGCTCCAAATCGGATCAATATTATCACACTGAATTCCAGAACTAGAAACTAGGCACAATAATCTAATCGGTAACTGAAACACTCTGCAAGGCAATGCACAAGTTGGATATAGTGAAAATAGCATAGTTGAATGGCTTTTAAAATATCAAGACACCTTATTTGAGTATGCAAATTCACTATCCCTATGGGATTAGGGAGAAAATAGGATACATTTTGGTAGGATAGTGTTTCTGGTTGTACTGGGACCCATTTTAAGTCACTGCATGAATTGATTCTTAATGGTGGTTAGGGATGCATTTTTCTGAAAATCTCAATTTCAAACTTATCCACATTGATATACCCCCCCCCCAATTCTCATCTTGCTCGCTGATCTCAACAAGAAGCCAGTTATTTCCCCTCCAAGGTTCCCTTAAAAATATAAACCATTCACACACATTATATGCATTATTATACATATATAATTGTATGCATACTATAGACATCTATACTGTGGGTTTCTTAAAGCTACCAGACATACAACAATGCATATATGTAAGTAAAAATACTCATGTATTAATGTTTATCAAATTATGCAGCAACAATATAGTACCACATGAAGCTCGACTTCCATAAACTGTATACAAATGTTATATAATTTATGCATAAAATTATGGGGTGTCTTTCAGATCCAACAATAATGTGTTAGGAGTCAGCTGATGAGACCCATCATTTCAAGAGATCCTTGGGAGAACTTGCTGGGTGTGATGTCCCCAAGATAAAAATAGTTCAATGTCTGAGCAAACATGCCTTCTTGGGATTTCCATCAAGAGAAATCGCCAGGGACAATGACCACATCAATCTTGTGATTTGAAATTTATGTTTATTCCTCTACATATGGAGAAATGAATGTGTTTTGATGCTTGTCATGTTCACTTTAGGTCTGAGTAATCCTTGCTGGATGATGCAAATAGAATGCTCAAAATCTTCTTTTTGCTTCCTTGATCTTTGGAGATTCATTATCACACTCCATTTGAGAATCCTTGGCTTAGAGGTTAGAGAAATGTATACTAAAAGGGGGGGTGGATGAAGGGCACTGGATTCTCTACTAAAGGATTCTCTCAGGTTAAGATTTGAAATTTGATAGATTTATCATATTGATAATTGTTGAGAACTTCATCACTCTGAATCCTGCCAAATTCTGGATCTGATTGCAGAATCTGAGCCTTCCTCCAAAACTCTTCATAACATTTTGAAATTTAGGTCACAACTGTTCTTATACTTGTTTTTAGGCAAAAGCAGAAATCCAAGGCACAAAACCCACTCACTATTGATTCATTTATTACTGCAAAAATTCACCTTTTTTGCTTTCATGCATGAGCATAGCAATGATAGTAAAAAGAAAAAAATTAAATACAAAATATATTGTCTTTGTATTTCAAAATTTCACATTGTAACATTCAAATTTGTAGTTTCAGAACTGAATGAATAGTGGAAAGCAAAGTCATCTCTGCAGTTACCCATTATGGGCCAAAGTTTGTGTAGGTTATTTGAAAGTCTCTAAATGTGACATCCTTTTTGCTTATAGGAAAATGAAGTGGCTTGCTGGAGGTAATGGTGTCATACAGGGAAATAAAACAACACAGTCAAAACTAATGCCGTATTCTAACTATTGGCCCACAATCCTGTTCAAATTACAGTGATGACTGCAATACATAGGTACAGAAAGAATAATATCTGACATGTAAATAAGTACTGTATCTGAGTTGATCATTTCCATCTGTGCAAAAGATTGATTGTAATCAATGCTACTGATAGCAAACTAGTTGACTATTGATTTCTGCCCACATTTAACTAATTATTCTTCCCTAACAGAGACAGCATATTTACTGCTTCAAAAATACATTACACACTAAAACAATGGTTTCTGCCATAGTCTCCATCAAACCAGAGAATGCTTTTTTTTTTAAAGAAGACTTTGTTTCATTCTGACACAAAACCCCAAGATGTGCAAAATTTCTCTGAAAGTGAGATGGGGGGTGTCCATCGCCTTCTTGCCTTCCTTGCCCTTTACACCCGAGTATTCCAAAGCACCTGGCTGAATGCTTTCTGGAAATAGAATGCTGGACTACATAGCAATACCTACCAGGTTACGTTTGTCATGGGATCTTGATTAAAAGTCATTTCACCTGGGTACCAGTTTGAGCCTGTGTTTTTTCCATCCTCTACAGGTAACAGATACCAGTTTGCTGGAGGTATGAGCATTTGGCGCATGCAAAGGGCAAAACCCAGAGGACTCTTGTTCTGTGGCTCAAGGTCTGTAACATTCTACGTGAGACAGGTTCTGTTAGTTTTCAGAGAAAATGACCAAGGCAGCAGCAAAGTTATCTGTGGTCCTCTGAAAACAAAACTAAGTTACCATTGGTTGGAAGCCTTATTATATATCTATTGCTGGGCTGCTGTTTTGCAACATTAATCTGTTTGTATTCCAGGGCAGACTATTTTATTTGACTAGAACAGTATTATCTACTCTTTCTTGAAGTGGCTTTCCAGAATCCCAGAACATAGACTCTGGAAAGTCTATGCCCCACCATCCCATCATCTGTTACTAGATCCTGTTTAATTAGAAATGGCAGCGATTGAACCAGGGGGGCTGATTCAGGAGGCTCCGGTCTGCCAGCTTCAAAATCAGTGGTTCCCTGACTGCAAGCATCAGGCTTAGAGCTAGGAACCCAGTTTTAATCCATAGCCAGTGACTCTGTGGCCTCTGCCTTGGTGTCCCAGTCTCTGTTGAACTCTGGGATCTGATACTTACAAAGGAATATGGGAAAGTTGGGGGCTGTGGTGGTATGCAAAAGACCTGCAAGGAGGACTCTTCCTACACCAGAGGCAGGAAACCAGGTGATGCTCCAGATCAGGCATCCCCAAACTGCGGCCCTCCAGATGTTTTGGCCTACAACTCCCATGAGCCCTAGCTAACAGGACCAGTGGTCGGGGAATATGGGGATTGTAGTACAAAACATCTGGAGGGCCGAAGTTTGAGAATGCCTGCTCCAGATGTTGCTGAGCTACAACCTCCATCATCCCTAGCCATTGGCCATGCTGAATGATACTGTTAGAAACAATGTTTAAAGAGCCACAGATTCTCCATCCCTGTCTTTAACAGCTGCCACTCTTCAGAATTGCTAATATAAACAGAGGTTTGTAAACTAACATCAAGCCACATTTGATATCCTGGTTTGTCACAAATTGTTTTTTGGCTATCTAGCCTAGGTTCTTATACAACACCAAACCTAAATGTAGAGATTCATCCCACCCTTAGGGGGAAGCATTCCATGATGCAAGCAACTGCATTCTGAAATAGCTGTCAAAATGCAATTCTGTCTACAAGCCCCATGTGGGCTTTCACTAGTGCACTGCACACCTTAAATATAAGCAAGTTAGCTTTGGTCAGCCAACAGAAAGTCCACTGTCTACTCTGAAGTAAGTCCCAGTGAGTTTAGCAGGACTTACTCCCAGGTAAGTGTGTATAGGCTCACAGCCTATGGCAGGGAGTTTTTTTAAAAAAAAAAAGAAAAGAAAAAGAAAATAATATACTATTTTGATTCCCTACCTGCCCACCTCCCTTTGTGAAAAACCAGAAACCTGACATAAATACTCTTTCCCACCTTCCTACAGAAAATAGAACAAGCTTTTCAGGTGAAAGCTCTCTAGGCAAAACAAATCTGAGCTATTTTCTTGTCCCCCTCTTGAATATTTTATTCTGAGTTCATTTTGGACGCAAGCATATTTCTCTGAACTACACACACTCAAACTGCTGAGCTGCTTTGCTGCAAAACTAGTACAGTGGTACCTCTGATTAAGAACTTAATTCGTTCTGGAGGTCTGTTCTTAACCTGAAACTGTTCTTAACCTGAGGTACCACTTTAGCTAATGAGGCCTCCCACTGCTGCTGCCGCGCAATTTCTGTTCTCATCCTGAAGCAAAGTTCTTAACCCGAGGTACTACTTCCAGGTTAGCGGAGTCCGTAACCTGAAGCGTTTGTAACCCGAAACGTTTGTAACCCAAGCTACCTCTGTACAGAGCAGCAGCGCTTGCCCAGATATTTACACCACAAAACAACCCTTTCTAATACATTTGCAATTCTCAGAAAGGCTGGTTATTTACAACAACTGCAAAATTCCCTACAAAATAGAAGGAAGCTGGGAGAGACGGGTTGAGGAGGAGATTATTTGCTGACAAATATTTGATTGTAACAGTGTACATTTAAACATAGTTTTGCTAGAAGAGGTAAAGAGGTTAATGCGTCTTCAGTGAGGTTATCCTTCCCTTCCACCTTTTCTACCCTCCATTCACCCCCAAATTTCCTTGTTTTCGCTTGGCTTAAATTCCTAACGCTGCCTGATGAAATGTAGTGTACAGCTTTTAATTGTGCCCAGAGGCAGTGGAACTTCACAGAGGGTTTGGAGCAACTGGCAAAGGGTTTCAGAAACAGCTGTGTTTCGGGAACATGTGCGGCACTGTGGAACTACGCTGTCAGCACCTGCAGCCGCTTAACGCGCAACTCCATGCATGGCTCACATCTGGGATTAATCAGTGCTCTTAAAGGAATTAATACACTTTAAGTTATTTTTTATTTTTATGGTACCTGCAGGAACACGATGCTATATTAAAAAATCCGCAGCGGATAAGAAGTATGTTGCTCGAGCCAGAGTTGCTGAGGGGAATAGAAGCCTCTGTTTCTCTTGCCAAGAATGAATTGTTTTAATATCCCCAACATTCAATATTATTTATTATTAAAGTCTAATAGAGTTTTAGCGAGTAACCAATTCTCCTCTGTTTTAACCTATTTTCCCCCAACTGTGCCTTATTATTCACAATTTTAGCATTTCACTAGAAAATGACCCTGCTCTTGTTTTTTATTTTTAAAAATGTGTGTGGGGGGGGGAAGAGTCTGCACTGACCCTCAGGACTTCATTCATGCGGGAAGGTTCCAGAAAACCCTCCAAAAACATCACATTTATAAATGTCATATTGTGTTAGCAGAAGTATTTACTTACAACTCTCCACACAGCAGAAAACTGTTCATTGAGGAGTTATGCCACATTAACCATTTAGGCTTGATTTTCATACTAATTGTACAGGAGGGGAAAACTAAATTGCATTTCCATGCTCATTTTTTCATAGCTCATGCTGAAAGAAATTTAGTAGAGTGTGAAATTTACTATCTGAGGGTTGTCAGGACTATGAATGAATGGACCGAACCTAGGAGGATGGGTTTTTTGTTTGCTTGCAACCCAGGATTCCCCCAGGTTACTGGAGATGGGCAGAAGTTGGAACATGACATAGGACAAATGTAAGGAGGGCTGGTCCAACCATTAGAGTGAGGTTTCTGGCTCAGAAGCTGGGAGGTGAGGCACAGCAACAAGGTGCTGGAGAGCAAAATTGTGTGTGGCACATGATATCCACCTCCCATCTATTGAAATTATTGTAGTTGTCAAGAAAAGGAAGGACAACACTCAAAGTCGCTGGAACATTTTCACTGAACTTATGTTTTCTTGTAATTTTAAATTTAATTTGCCCATCATTATAGTAACACCTATAGCCACAAAATATGGCTAAATTAAATATTTTAAAATAGATAAGTTATATATATATTTAAAAAGTACGCGGGTGGCGCTGTGGTTAAACCACTGAGCCTAGGGTTTGCTGATCAGAAGGTCGGCGGTTCGAATCCCTGTGACGGGGTGAGCTCCCGTTGCTTGGTCCCAGCTCCTGTCAACCTAGCAGTTCGAAAGCATGTCAAAATGCAAGTAGATAAATAGGAACCGCTACAGCTGGAAGGTAAACGGCATTCCCATGTGCTGCTCTGGTGTGCCAGAAGTGGCTTTGTCATGCTGGCCACATGACCTGGAAGCTATACGCTGGCTCCCTCGGCCAATAATGCGAGATGAGCGCGCAACCCCAGAGTCGGTCACGACTGGACCTAATGGTCAGGGGTCCCTTTACCTTTTACCTATAGCCACCACATTTTTAAATAACAAGTCACTTTTGCAAAGACCTTAGCATTTCAAAAGGAATAGTGATTCGGAACAATAGACACTTGAGAGACCATGTGGTAAAAATGCAGATTTCACTATAATAAAACAAAAACAAAGGCCCATCAAACACTATTCCATAGTTTCACAAAAACCATAAAATGATGCATTTTTTCTGCACAATTTTCCTCTCTCACCCATCAACAATATCCACAATATGGCCCTTGTGTCCAGTAATTTGTCATTTCATTGACTTTGTTACCCTGTGCCAGATTTGCTTCAGGGCATTTCCAAATGACACTTACATTAAGTTTGCTGATTGGCCCTGATTACTGCTCTATTACATAAGCCAAAAAGCTCTCCCAGTCCCCCTTTCTCTGCTCCTCGGTTTAGCCCTGTTTGTCTTTTTGCTCCTGGAGGCAAATACCATATATAACTAGCAGAACTGATGCTCTTTTGCTAAGAGTTAAGTCACAAATTCTTGGATGTAAATGCCAAAGTTTTACCCAAAGCAAAAAGACTTCAGTTCTCTTACCTGCATAGTGTATTTGAAAAAAAATCTTTCCCTCCTCTCTCTCAAATTACACTACAGATTTTTAAAATAAGAAATTCTGCTTCACATAGTGTAGAAACATTCAATGAAAACACAAAATTGTACACATCACTACAACATTATCACCATCATTATCTGTCAGGCTAGTTGTTGTGGAAAACATTTATCAGCCCAAGGGCTGCATTTCCTTCTGGGCAACCTGCCAGTGATGGGTGGAGCCAAGGTCAAAAGTGAGCGGAGCAAGCCAAGCAAAAAGCATTAGGGTTCAGGGGCATATTGCACCTAAGCAAAAGCACTCAACAAGGGTGTGGAGCAGGACCAGTGATGGGTGTCAACTGGGCAGGGTATTGAAGACCAGATGAAGACAGCCTAAGGTTCCCCACTCCCCATAAGGTGTCTTCAGGCTACTACCCTGGCCCAGGTTACCCGTCTGGGTTCACTTCTGATACAGTCATACCTCATAATCTGTTCTGGAAGTGCGTTTGACTTCTAAGGAAGCTCCTGCAGCCAATCGGAAGGTGCGGAAACCCCATTGGACGTTCAGCTTCCAAAAGAATGTTCGAAAACCAGAACACTCGCATCCAGTTTTTGATTGTCCGGGAGCCGGAACGTTCGACTCCCAAGGTGTTCGGGAGCCAAGACACAACTGTACTATCCCTGATTCCTCCTGGTTGGGCGACTGTGTAACCACAATTTAAATTTCCCACCCCCTTTTTAAAAGCATTATATACTACGTGATTGTAAATAGAACAACATTCATCTGTTGGAAATTAGAAATCGCTGCTGCCAGGCAACATGCAAGGGTTGGATGAGATGGTGCATAGCTCAGTGACTCAATCAAAGCAACACTTCAAATATTGGGGTGGGGAAGAAATACTGGAGCTGCCCCTGATTACATACCTTCCAACTGCCACTATTTAACTGTGCAATTCCTGGAAATACAGAAGACATCCCGACTCCTGATTTGATCTGGGAATGTCCTGGAAATGGAGCTGCTTGAGTACAGGTGGGGTTGCAGGGAGGATTCTATAGTCCTCCTGCCTTCTTCCCAAAGCTGACAAGCACTTACAAGGCTTTGGGAAGGAGGCAGGAGGGATCTTGGACCCTGCAAGAGCATCACAGCTCCCTCCCAAAGCTGGGCAAGGGCTCTGGGAAGGGAGGAGGGAGGGCTCTCAGACCCCGCCATAGTATCAAGCTTTTTTCCTAGTAAGCAGGGGCTTACTAGGCTTTGAGAAGGAGGAACTGGAGCCTGGACTGTTTTCGCCAGGGCAAATTTGAGCCAGAATTCAGTTCTGTCGCCTCTCAGATAGGCACCATTGTCATTCTAAGAGAACAAAGGAGGTGCTCATGTTGAGTTCTGGCACCTGTTTTTCTAGAAAACAGTACTTATTTTCCCTATTTCCATCTGTCCCGATTTTCATCTGTCGAATGTTGGAGGGTATATGATTACATCTATATCCCACTGCCCTGTGGCAGCTTATAACCAAAGTTTAAAAACAGTTACACACAGAGAGGAAGAAAAACAATGGCACAACGCAGCAGGTAACATAATTCATAATGTGGAAATTGAAATCAAGCACCTAGGCAAAAAAGAAGGTCTTCAGAATGTGACAAAATAATCAGGAGCCCCATACGCATCAAGCTATCACTTCTGATGACTCACATTTAGGACTTATGAGCAGGTTCCTATTCAGAAATCATTTCCATGCAGGAGTTTTGTGATATGTGAAGTAGTCTTTAATGGAGGACAGGCTTCATACAACCAGTTTGGCTGAAGTCATCTACATCTTGACTTTTTCATCCCATGCAAGCAAAGTGCTGAAAATGATTACATGTATGCCTCAAAGTGCTGAAAATGATTACATGTATGGCTTATTTCAGAAGAGGGTGGAGTGTCTAAATAGGCATAGTACTTCTGAAATACAGAGATTATTTGCTTCAAACAGAGTGGCCAGTAATCTAGTATGTGTCTGAGATACTGAATTTTGAACTAGGAAGACACTCAGTTTGAAGCATCTAACCTAGTAGTTAGAAAGCATACAAGTGCAAGCAAATAAATAAATAGGTACTGCTGTGGTGGAAAGGTATATGGCATTTCTATGCGCTCTGGCTTCTGTCACTGTGTTCCGTTGTGCCAGAAGCAGTTTAGTCATGCTGGCCACATGACCTGGAAAGCTGTCTGTGGACAAACGCCGGCTCCCTCAAGTGAGATGAGTGCCGTACCCCATAGTCGCCTTTGACTGGACTTAACCACCCAGGGGTCCTGTACCTTTATACTTTACTCAGGACTTAGAACGCTCTTCCAGCAGTGAATGGAACACAAGTGTGTAATTTCAGCCCCTGTGACTGACAGGTTGTATGAAAGCGTGTTAATTATTATTAATATTTGTTAGATATCTAATTAAATAAGTCCTCTAGGCATTGTAGTAAACTAATTTAAAAACATAGCAATAATGCAATGATACCCACAATCAATTTTTGAAATTTCTAACCCAGAGGAAAAACAAAACACAAAAACCAACCCACAGCACAATGAAATGCAATACAAATCATAGGAGCTAAAAACAATCCTCAAATACAGGAGCTAAAACCACAACCCACACCACCCGTTTTAGGAGCCAGGGGAGCTTCCCTGGGGAGAACATTTCCTAGATAGGAGGCCATAATCAAAAAGGCCTTCTGTCTTGTGGCCACCAACCCCCCCCCCCCCCCAACTTCAGACTGAGAGGAGACACAGAGAAGAAGTTGTTTTGTAGATAACCACATGAACCACATTGGACAGGTATGTACAATGTGGAAGGCTACATTCTGTCAGGTACCAAGCTGTTTAGAGCTTTGTCCTGTATACAAAGGTCCCAAACTCCCAAGCCAAAAGATTGAATTAGGCCCAGAGATGGACCAGATGCTACTAAAGGCATGAAAAGGGTGTGAGTCTCTAGTGGCAGAGTTAGATAATAAACATTCTCAGACTGTCCCCCCTGAAGATATTTCATTCTCAATAAAGGAAGGTCCAGGCTGACGTGCCTGAACATAGCTACTGAAAGCCATATGCTACCTACTAGACGTTCCATCCAATCTTACTCTGGTTCATCTACAGCCAGTGCATGTATCACTTCTGTAATGCAATGTGCATGCTGCCAGTCCTAGATGGTGAGATGGTGCTTTATAAAAACCAGGTAGTTTCAGAGGTCTTTCGAAGGCTTGGACAGTATTTTGAAAGTTCTGTTTTATTACTGTCAAAACCAGGGGTTCCCAAACTAAGGCCCAGGGGCCGGATGCAGCCCAATTGCCTTCTAAATCCGGCCCGCGAATGGTCCAGGAATCAGCATGTTTTTACATGAATAGAATGTGTCCTTTTACTTAAAATGCATCTCTGGGTTATTTGTGGGGCCTGCCAGGTGTTTTTACACGAGTAGAATACTGGCCCCCCACAAGGTCTGAGGGACAGTGAACCGGCCCCCTGCTGAAAAAGTTTGCTGACCCCTGGTCAAAACCAAATCACTACCAGAATCTGAAGGCCCCTTTGTCTGAAAATAAAAAAGTCCTGCAATACATGTAAAATCAAAGTAGATGAGCAATTTGCTTTAAATCTTCAAACTCTCCTAATACCATGAGCTGAACTTCATCTAGTGATGCACAGCTGGGAGATTTTTCTATCAAAAGAACAGTTGAGCAGATTATTTCCAAATATAATATTTGCTGCCCTGCTATCTCTTTTAGAGGAAATAAAACTGCAGGGATATTAGTAACTCTTAAACTTCCTGCATCACTAGCCAGGCTTCTCAAGGAAGGACATTTTAATAAATAGGTGCTGAAGTTTCAGCTAGCAAAATGAAAAAAACTGAATCTGTCTCAGATGGAAAGGAGGAAAAGCAAAACAGACACCCACCCACACTCACCACACTGGGACTTCATTTGCAGGGAATACTTCGAAAAGCAACAAAATCCAGGCATGTAATTGCATCAAGTGATTTCTCCAAGGAAAGTTAATCCAGAACCTACTTCAATTTTTGATAACCCTTGTGTCAAACATTCTGTATATAGGTGTAAAAGAATATCCTATCATCTGAGAAATGCACACCCACCGCTGTGTAGAAAACCCACACTAATCCCCAAGCAGGCCATTGAGACAAATATCTGCTGGCTACATGTGGTGGAATCATTTTGTTAAAAACTGAAGGGAGAAGTCTTTCCTCACCACTCACTATCATTGCATTTTTCATTCTAAGACCCAGTTAAAACTTATAAATCAGATTCAGAGGTTCTCTGCCACAGTAAATCCCCCTAATATTACCAGATGAAAGTGGTTGATCTCTCCCCACCCCACAACCTAGTAGGGTTCACTCTTGACCCTTACCTGAAGCCAAGGAGGCCAATTGAAATGGTGGGGACATGAGGCATGGACACATTTGTCAGCTATGGTTTCTCATTCTTCCAGTCACAGTTTGTCACATTTTCATACCAGGTTGCAAATTGGGGGGGGGGAGGTGTTCTCACAAAAATTATCAGCATTTAAGAGCATATTTCTCCTAATTAACACAAATTTGTATGCACTTTTGTCTAAAATACAGTTTTGTGAGAAATTTCTCCTAGCACCATGCATTTTGTATGCTATTTTCACTAAAATATGCATGTTTATGCACATTTTCTCCTGAATATACTGTATATGTTGTATTTTTATGTTGTGATCTATGGGTGCAGGGCGGTATACAAATTTAACAAATAATAACAAATATGATAACAATATTAATGTACACGTTTTTACACACATCTTTTGGTTGAAGAACTGCATTACAAAATTCCAGTGCAAAACTGGAACGATAGCTGTGTTTCTATGTACATGCTGGTTTGAGAAGAGTCAATATGGTTAACCTAATTTCTCCCTTTCTTTGGAAAACACAAACCACAAGGGATCAAGGAATGGTTCCAGGGACAGTGGGCAACATTTAGGGGCAGGTGGAGGGACACTGTTACAGACTACATGATTCCTCCTCCTCAAGAGCCCATGACTCTTTGGTTACAATTCCTCTAACAGATCATTTAGGTGGCAAGTGCCAAGAGCAATGGAGTCAAATGAAGGCAATTTAGAAACAGGAGGAATGTATCAGCAATCTTGGAGGATCCCTAGAATTTGCAGAAGTACAGAACAACTCTTTAAAACACAAACCTAAGGAGACAATTGTCAACCGCAAAAAAGAAACAACCCAGCCCATGAAGACTAAGCATGCCCGTGAGTCACAGAATGTTGACCATCAGTTGGAAATGGGATACCCGTTTGAAGGGAATGACTGGCTAGAACTAACACTTTTAAGAAACAGGATACCCAGCAATGTTTTATTGATGCTCTACTTGTGAAGTACACAAAGTACCGTAACTACAACAAATGCTCTTAAGTTGAACAGAAAGAGCCACTCTTCATGAAAGCTTCAGTCTGCTGTGAAAAGTGGCCCCTCATTTCCTTCACAGAAATTGTTGGAAAAACATTTTGTGTGAAGCAGCCTGATCAGTGTGCCCTGCACAAGTGCCGTGCAACGCCTGATCTGAATCAACTACACAGATGTGATGATGGAAAGACCTTGGTAGAAAGATAACTTTAACCTATCCTAAGTACTGTATATTCCTGCGTACAAGACTACTTTTTAACCCAGGAAAATCTTCTCAAAAGTCGGGGGTCGTCTTATACGCCGGGTCATATTTCTTATACGGCGAGTATATCCCAAACTCTATATTTTAACTGGAAAGGTTGGGGGTCGTCTTATACGCCCAGTCGTCTTATACGCCGGAATATACGGTAACTGTGCTTGCATGCAAAAAGGCCAATACTGATTCATCACAACTTGATTTTCACAGGTTCTTCAATTCCACAAGGATGTCCTTTTTCTTTCTTCTCAATTTGAATTGCAACTCTTTATATATTTAACGGGATTAGAGCTTCACTTAATCATGTTTGCAGTCATGGGATTGTTGTCTATCACATGATGGTGTATGTTTTCATTCCACAGTGTGGGAAGTGACGGAGACAGGATGTTTTGTACTACTGTGTTCTGTAATGTAGGACTATTGTCCTTTGTTTCTTTCTCTTTGCTGATGAGAAAGAGGAAGGAGCAAAGTCAGAATGCCCCAAGTGTATTATATGTAAATAAACGTAGATTAGCCAAATGCTGTGCTACTGAGTTCTGTTATGCAACTGCGTAATCTCTGCGGATCCGTAAGTGTGCTGATGTCAGTTGGCATCAGTCGCTGTGATGTTCGGACTGAAGAAAGCTTTTGAAGCTCCCGAACGACAGACCAGGAGGGAGAGAACATGCCAGTTGGGCATGTGTCTCTGCCGGAGTCCTACACTCGAGTAGGACGATCCTAACAGGATCGTGCCAAAATTCAAGTGGGCCACATTCTTGGCATCATCACCATTTTGATTGGGGGGGGGAGTTTAAAGAAAAATTAAGAAAAGCAGGAACTGTCAAAGAGAGATAGTAAAGACTTACAAAAAAAATCAGGTTGGCATAAAGATGAAGTCTTTTTGTAGGATATAGCTACGTATGTATCTTTCCTCATTTAGAATACTTCCTTATAATGCCAAACAGTTGCTGCAAAACTGTGATCTATGAACACATTCCAACATATTTTGGCAGCAACAGTCAAAGTTAAAGTAGTAGTTGATTCTCTATGATTACCATGTATATTCCCTGAGATAATTAAATAATAAATAGTTATATTAAAAGTATTCAAACTGATCAGTGGAAGATTTCTCCTCCTCCTCCTAAGTTATTCTGTTTGTGATTTTTTCTTTCTTTTTGTAACACTTTAACTTGAGTAAATGAGCACCAGCATGCTACCTTGGCAGATTATTTGCTGCGTAAAGGAAACAAACTTTGTAAAATCGTTATACAAAGTCTACAGACCTGGAGATAAATAATGAAAATGAACCTTCCCCCTGTAAATGCCCCAGTGTTCATTTAATTTAATATTCTCCATTGGTGGAAATAAATTAAAAATGAACAAGGCTTGTTTGTGCCTGCCTTACACTATCCTCTGCTTTTGAATAGCAACCGCATATTAATTTATCAGGATTCCCATAAATTATAATTAGCCAGGAGGATTAACAACATAAATCCTTGAATTTAAAACCAACCTGCCCCGCTCTCTCTTCTCTTTGCCCTAAAGTGAAAAGGAGCCCATAAAACCCATCACTGCTGTTTGATCCATTAAACTCATGAGACATTCTTATTTCAGCTTAGCTACTGGAGGTACATTCGTTAAATCTTTTTAAAGTTACAGTAGCCTGCCTGGAATTGAAATGCTCACACTGCAGAAAATAATGTGCTAAAATGGCTACACCCGTCTCTAGGGCAACTGTGACCGAGAACATAAAGCCTGCTCAGAAATCTGGGGAGGAGCAATTTTAAAAGTCGGTAATTGTTTTTGTTTTTCTGTTTTTTTAAAAGCATCTTTAAAGAAAAGCAAGGGCATCTATAGGCTCCCCGTGTCTTCTCTTTCCCTGTAGAAAGAGTTCATACAAGATGGTCAAACAGCATTATAAGGAGTATCACAAATGCACACATGATAAAATGATACTTCACACTATTTTGTAATCTGAGAAAGTCCAGCATCGGTAGAGAGGCAAAATAAGAAACCTGGATCAAGTTTATGCCACTGTTATCTTCAGAGCTGTTCCCCACAATGTTTCTCTGATGCCAGGGATAGGCAGGAGTCTGAAGTGTGGGCAGAGGAGGCATGGGGCAGGAGGATGATCCACGGGAGGGGATCTATGATGTGTGGGGTTCTCTGCCAACAGTGAGGCAGGGGGAAGTTCAGGCAGTCAAAGACAGGAGAAGAGAAGGGGGGAAGAGGTGCAGGAGGGCACAGAGATGGAAGAGATGCTCCCAGAGAGTGTCAAGCTGTTAGAACAGGCATTCCCAAACTGCGGCCCTCCAGATGTTTTGGCCTACAACTCCCATGATCCCTAGCTAACAGGACCAGTGGTCGGGGAAGATGGGAATTGTAGTCCAAAACATCTGGAGGGTCGAAGTTTGGGGGTGTCTGTGTTAGAATCTCCTCCATCCCCTCTCCCACTGTCTCAAAGGACAAGGAGGAGCTTAAAAGCAACAGGAACAGCTGGAGATGAGCACAGGAGGAGTCGCTAGAAACCATTTCAGAAGGGGGGTGGTTAAATGTGCTAGAGGAGGCATGGCCCGCTGCTGCACCAACTGCTGGGACTGAGCACAGGTCTGAAGAAGGAAATGCCCAGCCATCCAGCTATCTATTAAGCAGGAGTGGTGTATGTGATTCTTGCACCACAGAAGCAGGTATAATCAAGCTTTGCCAATAAAGAACTAAATTTTCAGTCATGTGTCCTCCTTTGGGGTTCTGGGTATGCTCGGGAGATCTATGACTGAATAGAAAAGTTATTGGAAAGCTCTCTAGTTGGCACTGTGATGGCACTGTGATTACTCAAAAGTGTATACATAGTATGAAAAAAAATAGCATCTACTGATGGATGTGCCTCCCATAGCCTAAGCTGCTTTCCTACAAATTGGAAGTTGTTTGGTGTATCCTCAAGCCAAGCCAACCTTGGAGACTCCTGCCCACCTACCTTGTCTCCTTTCTCCACCCACTCTCTCCCACCACAACCCTCCTTTCCTTCAATCCCATTTACCTAGGTAGTGTGGCAGTTTGGAGGACTGTTGGGTGTGGGAAAGTAAGTCCCATCTGGGAGGGAGGCTGGTTCTCTGAGCTACAGAAGAATTAAAAAGACCATAATACTCAACTTGTAACTGAAGCCCCCTGATGTATGAACTTAATAACACATCTAGTAGCATCAGTTTACAAGTGTGGTAGCACTGTCAAATTTCTGTACATGTTATTTCAGGCTCACAATCATTTTGGGCTCTCATGCTCCTGTGATCATTTGGAGGAAGTTCTGTGTGTATGCCACAAGTACAAGGGAGTGTACTGATCCTCACAACTTTGCTGCCAAAACAGCAGGAACTGCAATAGCTTTCAATTGTGTGTACAAGTATGTTCACCATTCCCATGATACTCCCTCCAAAGACCCTAACAATACTACTGCAATTGTCTAGAAGAAGTTCAGCTTATATGAATCACTTAGCTATAAGGCGATTCCTAGTCTCATTCCTTTACTGTATTTTCACAAATTAAGTTTTTAAGAGCATTTATTTCCCAGGTTATGCATCCAAACGAAAGAATAACCCTGCCTGATCAATCCAGCATTCTGCTCTCTTAGTGGCCAACCTGATACCTCTGGGAAGCCCAAAAGCACAATAGCACTTTCCCCACCTGCCATTCCCAGCAACTAGCATTCAGACGCATACTGCCTCACAGGGGCGTAGCGAGGCGCCTACGTAGAGCGGGATCACAACCCCCCCGGAATTCAAAACGGAGCCTAAATGGAGCGTCCAGGCTCCAGGTAGATAGCCCACTGGCACAGCGCGCCCACCGCATCAGTGAGCTATCTACCTGGAGCCTGGACGCTCTGTTTAGGCTCCGTTTAGAAGTCGCGGGGCACGCGATCCCCTTCTACCTAGCACGCATGCGCAGCATCCCGCTGCACATGCGTGCTACGTAGAGGGGGTCATGCCCCCTGTGACTTCTAAATGGAGCGTCCAGGCTCAGGTGCCAATCGCAGGGTGGGGGCGCAGCCCCGAGTGCACGGCGCCCAATCACTCGGCCGGCGCACCTGCAGTTTTTTCCCCTCAAGGCTGCCGTGCAGAGGGGAGGGGAAGGGGTGCGCCCCCGAGTGACACCCCCTTCAGGGCTGTACCCGGGGCGGTCCGCCCCCCACCCCCGCTTGTTTCGCCCCTGCTGCCTCAGATAGCAGAAGTAGAGCATAGTCATTGCGGCTATTAGTTATTGATAGCCTGAATGACTGGAGCTATTGGAGAATGTAGCAAATTTCTGTCTAAATTGGTTAGTTTACGGGTAAAGAGATCTTGCTTTGTTATCAACAGAAATATCAAAAAACAAGCCTCCTTTTTTTGGAATCCCTGGGTATACTGTATCTCAAGAAACATCAAATGCCACCAATAAATGATCCGTTTTGAACCTCATTTCCATCACTGGCCAGTAAAAAGTAGTATTTACCAGAACGTGGTGGGAACTGTCCAGAATTGTGAAGAAATTAATTTGCTATGCAGGCATTTTCTTGCATGTGCTATTATGATGTATTAGGATGCATTATTTAACAGTAATTTGTTGGAATAACACAAAATACAGGGAAAACACTTTTTTTAAAAAAAAAACAACCACCTCCTGAAATAGCTGAGTATTTTCATCAGACAACCAGGGATTATTATAGAAAAATGCAATTGGTTACTTATTAATGGCAGTAAGAATATTGATAGCTAGAAATAGGAAAAAAAGCAAAGGATTTAAACATACAAAAATGGTTTGCGTGTTCAGACATTTAAACCTCCCCCTTAAATAAATTCACACAAGACTCAAAATTTTGGCTTGGTTTTTGGCAGAATTTAGGTCACAACTTTATTGATTACAGCAAGTGAGTGGTTGCATAGGCTCTGGTTCGACTAGCTCCCTGCACCCTTGCAGGTAGCGCTGACCCAGGGTACCAGCATAGGTCAGCCAAGGGTGAACACCTGGAATGGCAGAAAGCCAGGAACAGGCTATGTCCACCACCCAGATGTCCTCCTGGACTCAGGCACGGGCACAACTCCTCTCAGGGTTGACCAAACCATTGAGTCCCTGGATTCCTTTAACGGAATACCCCCTTCGCATAGGGATGGCGAGAGCGTTCCCCCATCCCCATCACCTGAACCAGAGCCTATCCACAAGTTGTGACGATTTGCTATGCGGCAGGCGAAACCCAAATGGCACCAGCCAATCAGCCAAGTGGGGAAAATTCCTGCCGTGCCCCTGTCCCAATGACAGACGACAGACGACGGCATAGCAAGGTCAAGCGCACAAGCCCTAAAAGTAGGGAGAGGTGGGCGGGTGTTCCGATGCACTGACCAAAAGAGGAAGCTCTGAGTCACGTGCATGGGCATATATAGGTCCCTTGATCCATTTTATCTAGCCTCCCATTGGTCAGATTAAACCCAGCATCAAGGGAACTACCAATAGGGTGTTGTGGCTATCCAATCGTACCTACCCACAACACAGGGTTTGGTTGCCAGTTCTCACTGCAACACGTGCCCTCTTTGATGTAATTTGGGACATAACATTTTCTGAAAAACTGAGGGAAAGGTTGAGTCAAGAAAAAGTAACAGGGAATCTGTATCAATGTCAAACACCAGTTTTAAATGTCCACCCCTCCCACTCCTTTCCCCGCAGAGGGGCAAAATTGTAGTTAACTTCCAAATGACTCCACATTGCTAAACATTTCAAATTTTCCAAGGCTGGCCGGGGTTGATTAAATATGTCCTCTCCTGCTGGAAGACTGCTAGGCTCACACTGCTGCTTCTTATTTTGTGGTGCCCTTCTCAGATATCACATGAAACAAAGGAGGCAGGAAGGCAGGAATGTTGATGGCTTCAGTCTTCCATTGCCTAGAAATGCAGAAACCTGAAGCCATCTCAGACACAGAAAGCACTCTCACAAACAGGAAGAGGTGGAGATTCAGCCAGGCCTATGCAGCCTGTCAGCTGCCAGCCTAAACACCACCACCAGTCATGCATTGCAGCCTGCCAAGTACATAACAACCCCTTCCATTGTTTTGTGGTCCAAAGCAAGCAGCAAAATCCACAGATTTATCAATTTCCCGATGGGGTGCAGTGCAAGGATAGTCAACTGTGTTTCCCTTGGAGGCTCGCAAGTGCATTTTATTAAATCTGTTGTATGGAGTCATTTTTTAATTTACATATAACCACTTTGCACACATACATAGAAAAGCATAATAAATGCTTTAGGTAAATAATTTTATTTTTAACACCAGCTGGTTTTTTAAAAGTACTGTACCTTTAAGAACTGATACTTCAGTTCCCCTTTTCTCCTCCCTCCCCAACCCCTATTCCTTTTGTGTCATGTCTTCAAGATTGCAAGGCTGAAGGCACCACTCTTCTTCTTCGAAGAAGCATTTTCAGCTGACAAATGGGATAAATCTGTTTTATAGAAATATAAAATTGTCTATGATCTTTGAGAGTCCTTGGAGAACAGGTGAAGTCCCTACACCTGAGAGGAGATATGATAGCCATCTTCAAATATCTTAAGGGCTGTCACATGGAAGAGGGAACTTGCTTGTTTTTTCCTGCCCTGGACAGTAGGACTCAAACCAATGGCTTCAAGTTACAAGAAGGGGGATTCCTACTAAACATTCAGGAAAACTTTCTGACAATAAGAGCTGTTCAGCAGTAGAGGTAGTAGACTAGACTCTCTTGGAGGTTTTTAAGCAGAGGCTGGATGGCCATCTGTCATTGATGCTTTAGCTGAGCTTCCTGCATTACAGGGGGTTGGACTAGATGACCCCTGGATCCATTCCAACTCTATAAGGTTCTATATATAAATCAGCTGAATCAACTGCAGCAACAGCGAGAACAGGAACCTCTGCACCATCAGGGAATTTCACAGTGTAACTTGTGAAAAGTCTTATAATTCCTCAGAAGCACGCTTGGATGCGAGAACATTTTAACTTCCTTTCACCTGCATTAATTCTCTTGCTTGTCACCGAGAACATGAATGGTGTTACATTCTTGATGAAATGTCAGTGAATAAGCTACATTTGCTTTACAACAAAAAATTGGGTTATAGGATAAATTCTTTAGGGCAATATTTTTAACCGCCCAGCCATTTTCCTCCTCCCTTCGTGTGGAGTTCTTAAAAGGGCTTTTAAAAGATGCAAATAGGATGCCTTCTGTTGGTTGTGCCTGTTTATCACTGTGCTAGGGAGAGGAAAGCAAGTGCCAAGGTTCTTGATATTTGCTCTTGAATCATTATCACTCTAATAGTGATAATTAAAAAGAGCACTGAGTGGTCTCGAGCAAGCAGCTGAAGTAAACAGCTTCTGGGTGGTTAGGGGGCTAAATAAACCCATTCTGCATGGCCAAGCAGTAGTCCATGATGCCTAAGCAAGAAATCATATCAGACATAAGGAAAGAGGGAGGTTATGTGAATTAGGGGAAAATACAAATCAATTTGATACCTGGAAGTAAACATCTTGTTAATAATAAATTCTGCTGCCCTCTATCCCAAAGGGGGAGCCTGTGTGCATCCCATGTGGGAATCGGAAAGTGCTCTCTCTCTCTCTCTCTCAAAGCTGCAGGAGGAGGAAAGCTTTGCCAACCCATCCCAGCTCCCTTAATTATTTTAATTGCAGCAGCGCAATGCCAACACACTGAATTACCCCCTCAGGCTCAGGCTGCTTAGCCAGGAGGTACTGAATTAAACTGTCAGAACATGCAGAAAAATTGCAATGGTGCCTGTCAACAGTATTTGTTAAGAGACTCTGGTGAAGCAAGTGACTTATATAGAAAAAGAGCTGCCGGTGCAGAGTCGTCAAAGCACAGCACTGGAACTAATGGGGTATTCAGAGGTCTTGTTCTACTTCATTGGTCAAAGCCAACACAAAAAAACCCTAGTAATATTTGGGGCGGTTTGCTATTTATGGCCATGGTAATAATAAAAAAAGGCTGTTTAAAACTGCAAAGCCATCCTTGACAAAGCGGTCCCCACCAGCTGTATTTTTGTAAGGTGGAAAGGCCACTGTCCAAACACCAAAATTAGGGCTGTCCACAGATTAACATTTGTAACATATAGGCAGGTGCCTTATATGAAGCCCATCAAGCTCAGTGTTGTTCTACAGGGTGTCAGGCAGGGGTCTCTCTCAGCACTACCTGAAGAGACTGGTATTGACCCTGAGGGTATCTGCATGAAAAGTAGATGCTCTGTCACTGAGCCACAGGCCTTAAAAAGTTTTTAAAAAAATAACTGCTTGCCTGAATAAAGTTAAATACAGTGGTACCTCAGGTTGTGGACCCGATCTGTTCCGGGGTGCGGTTCGCACCTCGAAAAGTCCGCAACCCAAGCGGCGCCTTTGCACATGCGCGAAAGCATGATAGAGCGCTTCTGTGCATGCGCGAAGCGTGCAGAACGCTTCTGCGCATGCACGTGCGTCAAAAACCAGAAGTAAGCACTTCCGGGTCCGCCGCGTTCGTAACCTGGAAAAATGCAACCCGCAGCGGACGCAACATGAGGTATGACTGTACATTGGAGTGCTCTCTTCAAAATCTAGACAGGATTATTTTTGAGCACAGCAAAAGTGTGAGGTGAAATAGAATTGAATCAACAAAATCTACTTGTTGTTGGCATGTTGGCATCCAGAGAGAGAGGGGGGGGGGAATTGAGTGCACGTCCAGGGGTGAAGTCAAAGTGCTGTGTTAGCAGCACTGAAGTGACCTCTTCAGGGCAGTGTGTATGGAGTTCCTGGGCTGCCCAGATCACAAGACCACCCCCCTCTCAGCCTCGCTGATGTGGTCCAAAGGAAAGCAGAGCAATACATTGGGCATCACCTTGGCTGTGGGAGTTTCTGGAAGGAGGTGTAGAAGGCACCACCCAATCATCCTAGGACCTAGCGACTCCACTCTGGATTTGTGTAGGTTTACTCCTTAGCTTTTTCTTCTCCCAAAGATATTCTGCAAGGCAGAGGAGGTTTAGCAGTTTTCTTTCTTCTAGATGGGTAACTTTCCCAGGTTGACAAGTATCATTTGTCCCTCACTTCCCTCTACACTACAGCATATAAGCATTGGGCTGACAGATCTTAGTCTTCCACCTAGTCCTCTTGTCCCTCCAAAGGTGCCCTCCCTCTCACCTAGGCTTTTTCTACATATGCAGCAGATTGAGGGGGAAGTAAGGTTGCACAATCTTGAGGTGGAATAATGGATTGTATAATTTCAGAATGCAGGCAGAAAGTATCTTTCTGAATGCCCCCCTTTTGCAAACAATTGCCTGCAGGTAGGATACTAGCACAAGGAGCTAGGCTAGATTCTTTCTCCCCTATGTGCTAATTTTTCACCTACACAGAGGATTTCCTCTTTTTAACATGGGTTGCATTCTAAACAGATCATGAAGCTGAGGCTCCAATACTTTGGCCACCGCATGAGAAGAGAAGAATCCTTGGAAAAGACCCTGATGTTGGGAAAGATTGAGGGCACTAGGAGAAGGGGACGACAGAGGACAAGATGGTTGGACAGTGTTCTCGAAGCTACGAACATGCGGGAGGCAGTGGAAGACAGGAGTGCCTGGCGTGCTATGGTCCATGGGGTCACGAAGAGTCGGACACGACTAAACGACTAAACAACAGCATTCTAAGCAGCACTATCAACCACCTGCAAGATGGTGCAATCCAGGTTTACCACTGTGATGAGAGCATAGACGCACCCTGTGTGTGCATGCATATACACACACTTGCATTAGGGAGGTCCTGGGGATAGGATCCATCCATCTGCTCCCCTACAGGTATTATTGTGGGTCTCCATGTGAGTGTGTGTATTCTCAAATAGTTGTGCACTCTAGGAATATTAATAAATATCAGAAATAAAGGGAAATCCCCCCTGTGAAATTATGCATTACATTTATGCTGCCACAATTATACTCACATCTATACTGACATTGCATCAAGTGACACATTTAATGTAAAATGTAGTTAGAGCCCAAGCTCCAATTGTAGAATTTACTGCATCAGTGTAAAACAGCAACAGACTGATTTCTTTAGGTTTTTTTTTTTAAAAAAAAACCATATGAATAATTTGCTTGCAAATGATAAAGGGGAGTGAAGGATGAATGTGTATGTGTGTTCATCAATACTACAATTAATGCTCATATTCCAAGGACAATCTGTATTTTAGGACCAGAGTATCAGGGTGCAGCCTGCCATCTCTAGCATCTATCCGGCCCATTCATTTTGCTAATATCCCTTGATTAAATGCAGTTGCTGGAATTCTTTAAGTAGTTTCACATCATCATTTGGGCACTCATTTAAATGGGTTTCCACTAATAAGAGTATAAGTTCAGTAGAGGTTAATGAACCATTAATTCACTCTTTTAACTAGCTCATTTATGTAACATATAGCCTGTTTATTTTCATGCAAACGAGCCACACAACATTTAATAGGCTAAACAATCAAAGATATAAATAAACATGGTTTATGCAATCAGGCCATAATCTTCCCGCAAATGACTCGGGAGTATTTCCACTAATTTCAATGGCACTACTCCAGCATAAACGGTTATATGGTCCAGGTCATATTTCCCTGCAGTAAATACTAGAAGTCATATTAATTACTGCAACATCTATACCTGAAACAAAGAAAAATTTGTTGGCGGGGATATGGGAGAAGGGAGTCAAGAATATCTGTTGTTGCGGGTGCTGCAAGGAATGATGTGAATAGCACAAGAGTGGGAGAAAGACTCTCTGCCCCAAGGATGCTGCAGTTATAACAAAAAAATTCCTTCAGTAGCACCTTAAAGACTACAACTAACCCAGAATGCGGCAGCTAGACTGGTGATTGGGAGCGGCCGCCGAGACCACATAACACCGGTCCTGAAAGACCTACATTGGCTCCCAGTACGTTTCTGAGCACAATTCAAAGTGTTGGTGCTGACCTTTAAAGCCCTAAACGGCCTCAGTCCAGTATACCTGAAGGAGCGTCTCCACCCCCATCGTTGCGCCCGGACACTGAAGTCCAGCGCCGAGGGCCTTCTGGCGGTTCCCTTGCTACGAGAAGCCAAGTTACAGGGAACCAGGCAGAGGGCCTTCTCGGTAGTGGCACCCACCCTGTGGAATGCCCTCCCACCAGAGGTCAAAGAGAACAACAATTACCAGACCTTTAGAAGGCATCTTAAGGCAGCCCTGTTTAGGGAAGCTTTTAATGTTTGATGGAATTCTGTATTTTAATATTTTGTTGGAAGCCGCCCAGAGTGGCTGAGAGAACCCGGCCAGATGGGTGGGGTATAAAGAATTAATAATAATAATAATAATAATAATAATAATAATAATAATAATATCACACTCTTAGCAGATGTTTATGCCACTTCTCTTTCTTATAGAACCCTGGGGTGGAGGGAGAAACTTTCACCCTGCAGGTACCATGGCTTGATGTCTAAACACTTGAGCACTATTTCAGATAGAATGCACAATGAACCACCTATAGCTGGAGTACTGGTCTTCCTCATTTCATCATTCTCAAGTGGTTGTTGGGGGGCTCCAACAAGCCTGGAGGGGCCTGCCACTGATGCCTGTACTGATTAGTGCCAGGTAGTGGGCTGCATCTCAATGTTTTCAGGGCATTGTGAGAAACGATGACCACTTTAGTTTTCCACAATTATACTACTCCTGCCACCACATAAGCCTGCTGGGGGGCCAACACCAAGAGACACTTTGTGAAGCACCCATTCAAAGCCAGAACTAGCCCTGGCCCCATACTGCAACTCCATGCACTGGTATTTTCTTTGTGCACAGAACGTAAACATGTAAAAGTTGCATGTGTTATCTAGATCCCTGCATTCTCAATACAGAACATCACTGTGATTTGCATAGGAGTGTTAAAAGTTCACAGGGAGGTTAAACGTAAAAGGGGATATTTTGCTCAGGAAGTTCTGCACATAACACTCATAAGTTTAAAAGTGGATATTGAGTCAATATATTTTCCACAGAAGGGTTAAAGTTTCAGCCTAGGAACTTGGCAATTAAAGGGAAATAGAAATTTAACCAAGACTCCTGTTCTCCTTCTGATTAGCTAAAAGGTTGGGAGAGGGAGTGATATTTTATATGAGGTGGAAAATAGGGTAGTTAGCTGAAAGAATTGCAAAGTCAGAAACATGAAGAGCTATAAGAAAGAAAATGGCTGAATCACTTTAAGAGATCTAGAACAGGACCAGGACCAGTGGTTGGGGAAGATGGGAAATGTAGTCCAAAACATCTGGAGGGCCGAAGTTTGGGGATGCCTGCTCTAGATGTTTTTGGACTGCAGCTCCTATCAGCCCCAGGCAGCATTGGTGAAGGATAATGGGTGTTGTAGTCCAAAACACCTGAAGGCCACTACATTGGCTACCTTGGATAAGATTAAGGGTGAAATCTGCTACCCTTTTGCTGTAGAGTAGGGGCATGGAACCAGTGGTCCTCCAGATGTTGTTGGACTCCAACTCCTATCAGCCCCAGGCAGCATTGCCAACGGTCAGTGAAACTGTGAGTAGCAGTCCAGCTGGAGGACCACGTTCCCCACCCCTGCTGTAGGGGCTACTTCACGAATTACATTCCTTAAAGTGGACACCTAACTATGTTGTTCCATTGTAATGTGCAGAAGTGACTAAGTGGTGTTTCAAAACTATATATCATATATAGCCTATGGACAACTTGTCAGAGCTGTTTGTTGCTTGTACACTGGGTGGAAAACCCAGGGTTTTTTTTGCTGTATAATGTGTGAACCGGGATAGCCCAGTTCAAATAAATGAGCTCACTGCAGAATGTGTTGGATATGGACTGCAGCCAAAGCTAACACTAGCCTTTGACCTGGCCAAAGTAAATTATAGTTAATGATTAAAGCTGTCAGACTATTTCTAGGAATGCACCTTCAATAACCTTTAGCACAGCTCAGCTGCAGGTACTTTATTTGCAAGAAGAGTTTTGTTTTCTGAGATCCCAATCCTGAAGTTGTGTGTGTTTTTAGAGGAGGAGGGAGGGAATCTTCTAGGGAAAGTAGCCAATCTCTCCTGTCAGCAGTAGGAAGTATGAATATGCACAGAGGAGAACAGATCAATTTGGAAGCAGCTCATTTACTGTAAATACTTAAAGTTCAGCCATATGCTTAGCCAGTGCTTATTAAAATGGCTTTGAATATATTCTGACCTCTAATAAAGAGCAGGTTAAAAACAACGAGAATGAGCTCCAAAACAGCCAAAGACTAATGGTTTCATTTTCTTGTGCTCTCCTCTCCTCTCAGAAAACAAGGCTGCCGCCGCCGCCGCCACCACCACCCTTACCTCCTTCCAGGTTGTAGGCAAATGTGTGCACTTAACATGATGCCCTATTCCTCTACCAAAAACAAATATAACCACACAAGGGTTGCAAAGAAGCACTGATCTGAACCATAATGTGATTTGGAATATATCACACATGCATTCAAAACTCTGCTCCAGAACTAGGGCAGCTTCCAATCTAAAATTCATTCCCCCGAGTGCAGTGGGACAAAAACAATACGGTGTGGTTTTTCAGATTGAAAGCAATTAAGGAAGAGAGCCATGTTAGCTCAGACACAGTTATGACCATCTGAAAAGAAGTGTGATGCCTTTGGTTCTACGCTGAAGTGGACACTACCTGTGCTTTCAGAAAAAGACCTTTACCTCCAACAGAGCTTCTTAGAGCATCCAAGTCAGTGGACATCAACAACTGTTGTGCAGAGTTTCCAATCACAGGGCGGATTCACTAAGCAGGCTCCAGTATGGTTTCAAGTCATGTTCAGTGGAACATGGTTAGAATTTCCTCATAGAAATTCATGTATCAGAAGGGGTGGGTCCAGAGTGCTTGGGAACATTAAGAGTGGAGCAAGCGTGGAAAACCCTTACCCATTTTGAGCCCACATGCATTCTTTTGAGGGCTAGGAGAGGGCTTTGAATTGATAGAAATCACATTGTCCACTGGTGTTTTTTAAACTAGGCAATACAAATAATTGAATTCGATATGACTGCCCAACCCCTGTCCTCCGGTGAAAATGTACCAGATTGTTCATCTGCAGTAACTTCTTATAAAGTGGGGGGGTGGTTCCATTTTGGCACCCCGAGTACCTATATGCCCACCAAGGTCCCCTCCCCCACTGTAATTATTGTAAAAAGATGGGTTCTGTTGTAGCCAATAAAATTGGTTGTGGCGTGGCTTGAGCTTGCACTCAGTGTATGTGCCTATCTGTGTTATGCCCACAACAGTTTCTTCAGTTGGCAAAGTGCCCATTGGTCCCAAAAGGTTGGTGATACCAAGTAAACAAAGGGTAGCAAACTAGACTATGAATCATTGAAAGAAAGAAATAAAAACTCTGCAAATTTCCAGTAACATGGGTCATAACTTCATAGAAAACAGAATATGTATTTATAGCTCAATTTCAACATCTTCCCCCCACCCCCTACATTTACTGCAACACACTTTCCAATCTGATTCCCATGAGTTTATCGAAGCCAGTATTTAACCCACTTCCTCTTGTGGTACACTCTGTAACCACTTCAGATTTGACTGTGTATGAACTACTGCTCAGTTCCCTACCCTTCCACCATTACCTAAGCATTCTTTTAGGTATTAGTTATTTCCCCCTCCCATTTGCATTTGCTTTCCTTCCTTCCTTTTATCAGTGATCTGCCTGCAGTTTCAGCCACCCCCACAGTAATGAAGCATGAAGGGGAAACAATCAAAAAGGAAAATAAAATGAAATAACAATAATGTGTGTCACAAAACGTTCTTGTGAAATTCTTTTTCTCCAAAACAAACTAATCAGTAAACATTGAAAACAATGAAACATCCAAGTCCTCTCCTTTCTCCCTTCTCCATTAAGAAGCATTTGTACCTAATTTATCAACCTGTTAAGTTGATAAGTTCCATGGTTAAGTTCCTAAGGTTAAACCGTTTTGCTCATTCATTTATTCATTCATTCATTCCACTTTTTTCCACCCTTCCAAGGAGCTCAGGGAAGTGTACACAGTTTCCCCCCCCACTTTATCTATGCTGCAATCCATGAATAGGGGGGTTCAGACCCCCAACCACCCACCCATTCAAAGAAGTATGGCAGCAGTAGGGTTACCCCATGGGACTCTGCAATGCCCCTATGTGTCATGAGCTGGCAGGACAGCAGGCAGGAGGAAGAGGATCCTGGCAAGGAGTATACCCATGACTGGGACACACAGGGGCAAGCTGGGGATGGGGAAGGAGAGATTAGTGTAGAAAGTACTCACGGGGCGATGGTAGGTGGCAAGAGGACAGAAGTCAGTGCACAGGAACCAGAGCAGCAGGACCCATCACCAGAGCCAGAGGAGCCCCTGTCTCCCTGAACATGGCAGGTTATGAGGCAGCAGGAGGAAGAACTCTCTAGAAGGCAGAGGCAGGCAAGAGCTCAAGAGCTAGCCAGGTGGAGCTTGTTAGCTCTGGGAGGAGGTATGTTATTCTGCAGCTGGAACAGGCTTGGGACAGGTGAAGGTCACATGCCTTGTCAAGCCCAGATGCTGCAATCAGCATGCAAGGTATAAAAGAGAAGCAGAGCTGACATGCTGGTCCTGCTCAACTTCCCACGTTGGTTGGATCATGGCTTGGTTGTACCAGAGAGCTTTTGGGGAATGTTTGTGCAGGACTGACCTCAGGCTGCAGAGGCAGGAACCCGGCATGACTAGACTTTGGCCTTGTTAGCCTGTTGGACTATGTGCTAGCATCTGCCATGGAATCATGTACACTAGTGGGACTTGCTGCCAGGTACCCTGTGGTTCAGGACACTATGTTCAATATTAGAGTGGTCACTTACATAATTCGAAAGGAAAGGGGAAACGCATCATGAAAAAAGTCACATTTGAATCAAGTTTGCATATGCTAATATGTGTGCATGTTTATGCAAAATTAGAAATAATTGCTATCATTTAAATAGAAATGCAATACATCTCACCTCATTTGAATAGGAACACAATATATCTCATCCTAAGCTAAGGGAAGGCTGAGCAGGTGACCTGTGTGGTCCAGGTGCTAACTGATGATGGGTAACTTCAAGGCTGCCCTGGTATCGGTTCTTTAAACATGACTTGGACAGGACAGTCCTTCAGATAGAAGGTTCCTTCAAAGACTAAACTGGCTCCCCTCTACTTAAAGGCACAGACAGCAAGGTAACATGACATGTTCTTTGGTGCTGAGAAACAGTAGTGGGAAGTGTTAGGACTGAGAGAGGCAGAGATTGCTAGGAGCACCTTAACAGAAATTGGGATCCAGCCTTGGGGGGAAGAAGACAACTGCACAAGTTGCTTTCTGAGGATATGCCTTGTCTTATTCTTCTCTCTGGTAAATTATTCTACAACGGGGCTCCCAAACATTTTATTGATAAGCGTCCTTTCTGAAGCCTAGCCCATTCCATATTCCCCGAGCAAACATGGCCTGTTACCTCCCCTTGGTCCAACACAACACGTTGTGCCAACTCCCAGTTGTGGGAAATTTCATTCTACAAAGCCTGCATATATTAGGCATGCGTTAGAAGTCCCCTACATCGCCAAATTATATTCAGCAAAGAGCAAGCCATCGAACACATTTCATAGAGAGAGAAAGAGCACTTGGGAAAATATTTCCCTTGATCGTTTTTCTCCATAAGTTCCTCTGGCAACCGATTCTAAACATAGGTGCCAAATTATGGTAGCTCTAAGCATTCTATTACTCTTTGGCACACTAAAGAGCCAGTGATTTAAGACAGTTTGAGATGTCCATTAGCTGTAGCAATGAATTCAAATACTAAGAAGCCAGGCCATAAATCCACTTTCACACAAAGATTAACCACCGCTAATACTTCTGTTTGTCTAATATTAGCGGCTCCTTCTTTAACTAGGAACCACAGAGATCTCTGCTTGCTAATATCATCTTTTCCTTTCCTTTCGTTTCCTTTTTGTTTTTTGGTTGGGGGAAGATATAGTTAGATTGGTTTCTGCTAAAGAATCTGTAAAGGTAAAGAGTGTCCATTTTGTAGAGAAACAGACATGAGAGCTTGAACCCATCATATGCACTATGCATGTGTGCACACACAAACCAGACACACTGACTATCAGTGGTTATTATGATAAGGCATCAGCTATGTCCTATGGGCAGTATTCAACAAATGAGTGCAGTATTTTCTACTTCTATTTTCTACTTCTGCATTGGGTCTTTCCCCCTCCTCACCTCTCATGTGTGCCTTGTAAACTCTCTAAACCTGACCTGGCAGACTGGGGGAACTCTTAGAACAGATTTAGGGGACAAGTGGGGAGAGGAGGGAGAACACCAGTCCTACTAAGCATTGTTGACACATATATTAGCAGACTAAAGTATCTGACTATCTTAGGGTTAGACGACAGAGGACGAGATGGTTGGACAGTGTTCTCGAAGCTACGAACATGAGTCTGACCAAACTGTGGGAGGCAGTGGAATACAGGGGTGCCTGGCGTGCTCTGGTCCATGGGGTCATGAAGAGTCGGACACGACTAAACAACATCATCATCTTAGGGTTGCCATATTTCAAGAAGTAAAGTTTTTTTTTTAAATGAAAACCCCAAAGTTGAGGGTAAGAGGCGAACCGTGGGAGACGGAGCTAAAGGCCGAGCAGCATAAGCGGTGGGAGCAGAGGTTGCACTCAGCTGGCACTGGGGAATCCCTGCTCATTCACTCCAGGCAGGCACAGGAGCAGGACCTCCCCTCTCTATTCTGGCCACATGTTTGGAGCAAGCCAGCAGCAGCAGCTCCTCCCATGTATGTGCTGTAGAACCAGGAGCAGGGATAGGTACAATAGGTAACTTCTCTTTGCAAAGCGAAAGGTGCAGAGGAAGCAAGAGAAATTTGTTTGCGAAAGGGCTGGAGAACAGTACTGGCCCTATACATTTTGCTGCCTGAAGTGTAACACTAAACAGTATTTTCTCTCTCTATCTTCCATCTCCACTATCACAGAAGTACAAACTGTGGAGCTGTCAAGTTCAACTTTGAAGAAGGAGTCCCAGGGATATTGGAGAATGAGCAGGAAGGCCCCCAAACGCAAAAGGCTGGAATACGTATTGCATTTTGATGTAATACACATTATCATTTAGAGAAGGTGGCATAAGGCTAGTTAAGTCCAGGGTCTAAACTTACTTAGTTGCACCGCTGAGTGCAAATACTTGAAAGAAGTTTCACTGCACCATTCAACTGAACATCAATTCCTGTTTTTCTTCATCTCATTATATTCTGCAGCTTGCTTTAGCTTGCTGCAAGACTTGACTGGCCCCATTTTTAAGAGTTTACTTACCTGTGAGGAGTGCTTGCTTGATAGCTATAGAAAAATGAAGAGACTGCTGGAGGCAAAATGGACTGCTGTGTAACACAGCAAGCTACTTGCTATTGTCTACAGAGACTGGCAGTGGCTCTCAAGGGCTTCAGGCAGGGGTCTCTACCAGCCCTTCCTGGAGATGCCAGGGCCTTCTGCATGCAAAACAGATGCTATACCACGACCCTTCACCTAAATGCATGACCTATCTTTTTATGTTCCTATGCTTGTTCCTTAAAAAAAATCTAAAACAGAGTCTGCACTGACTAGTACTCACTGCTATCTGGAGATGCTGGGGTTTGAATCTGGGATCTTGTGCTTTACCACTGAGGCACAGCACTTCCCACAGAGTACAACACCTCTATGCCTAGCGTAGAAAGCAAGAGGGCTGCAGTGCGAACAAAATTATCTATCCATCTCGTGATAGCCCTCAGCATGCTGGTTGCAGGAGTTGTTGCTGTTATTAATACTACTTATTTACAAGACTTCAGTAACATAAGCAATAGTTGTGTAAGTATAGCAACTTATGCTGGCAGATCAAGGCAAGAGAACTCCAATATGTTCCATTTTAAAGAGAAAGACATGTCTTTACTGATGGGACAAAATACAGAGGGATGGATGCAGGATTGATTGCAATTGACTACCATTTAGCTGTAGGCTTTGGCATACAGATAAAGCTTCTAATATAGCATGTACTCTGGGTTGATCAACACAAACCGACTCCTAATACCATAAAACAAACCTGTACAACACATACAACTCAATTGATCTACTTAGATTTTATTTGTGACATAAAAAGGAATTCCCTTCTTGGCTAGCTGCTCCATTGTGATTAAAGAAGAAGAAGATTATAACTGAGAAGGAGCTCAGAAAAAGAGTGGAGACAGAAAAGAACAACAGGGGCACACAACTATTTGGGGTCTGTACATTCTGTTTTTCTTCCACTGACTTCCATTTGCGGAAGAGGAAAGAGTGGAAGAAAAGGTTCTTGAAGTGATTTTGCAAGACGGTGCACGCTGCCGCCTTATTGACAGCAGCATGCATCTGAGGAAACAAAATATTTTGCAACAAAGGGAAGCACAGAACTGAAGAGAAGCTAAAAGAGGCTTGAGATCCTGGGGAAGAAGGAAACAAGAAACCACAGCTCAGGGCCCCAGCTATGCCCTTTTTATAAAGTCTGCTACTATTCTGCTTATGTTATAAACGTGCTAACAGACCCATCCCTCAGCAGGATGTGAATACAGTGGAACCTCGGTTTATGAACACCTCGGTTTATGAATTTTCGGTTTATGAACGCCGCGGACCCATCTGGAACGGATTAATTCACTTTCCATTACTTTTAATAGGAAAGTTCGCTTCAGTTTATGAACGCTTCAGTTTATGAACAGACTTCCGGAACCAATTACACCCATGTTTCAGTTTATGAACGCTTCAGTTTAAGTACTTCGCGGACCCATCTGGAACGGATTAATCCACTTTCCATTACTTTCAATGGAAAAGTTCGCTTCAGTTTATGAACGGTTACTCCGCGGACCGTTTGGAACGGATTAATCCACTTTCCATTACTTTCAATGGGAAAGTTCGCTTCAGTTTATGAACGCTTCAGTTTATGAACAGACTTCTGGAACCAATTGTGTTCATAAACCGAGGTACCACTGTAATGCCAAATGTGTGAAGTGCTTAAGTGACTTCGGAAGGGGGAGGGGAAGCCGTTGTTGCTCAACAACTTCAGGGTGATACGGTGAAAGAAATTACACTAGAAATTACACTCTAAGGTCTTTTCCCATAATTCTCGTCATTTGTCATTGCTTCATTGGGCATATGCACCAACATCAAACACTGGGCTTATATCTAGCACATAATCAGGGCTTTTTATCAGCCGGAACTCAGTTCCGGCACCTCTCAGGTGGGCCCCATTGCCTTTATAAGAGAACAAGGGAGGTGTTCCTGGTGAGTTCTGGCACCTCTTTTTCTAGTAAAATAGCACTGCACATAATCAAAACCTCCCCCCCCTTCAAGGTCTTCCCTCAGTCTCTAAAGACCAAAACAGATGCAACTTCAGGTGCAACGGGACTGGATGAGGTTGAATGACTAATTAAATGTTGCTTAAGAAAAGAGGTGATGGTGGCTATATAATTGGGTAGAAGGTGAAAAGGATGCTTAGTAATTGCAATTTATGAGAGAAAGAAGATGCAAGAGGTTACCATGGGTAGGGTTTGTGTGCATGAGGGGTTGCACAAAAGAAGGGTGAGAAAAGTGGCTTCAGAAATGGAGCTGGGAAGGTAAAAACAAACTTGGTAGCTGCATGGGGTGGGAAGGAGAAGCTCTAGGGGGTTAATGTGGGGAAATGGCAGAGAGTTGGCAACTGAAGTGAGTAGGGGGCACAGTCCCCAGTAAGCTGTCACATCTGCCAATTTGGAGGAAGAGGCTCTCAAAACACTGGTCTTTATTATTTGAAAATGTGGAGTTTTGACTAGAATCTTCAGGCCCAGTGAGCTGTGTTAGAACACAAAGCCCAAGCACTGATGAAAAGCTCTTTAGCCTAGCAGGCCCCAAAAGAGGCAGAATCATTGGAACTGTGAATGCTGAAAATCTCTACCTATTTGATAAAACACATAGGTAAAACAAACCATTTGTGTTTCCAGGTCCTGTTGGCCACTTCAAGTGCCAAGAACAATTTGGTTGGGATTCAAATGACAGCGTTTACCATATCTCTTGAACTCCGCTGATAGGATCTTAATGTGTGTGGGGAAATGGAGATAAGTCACTACACTATATCAAATTGTACAATGGATCAAACTAGATCATATGTAACAGTAGCTCCATATCTATGTGCAAGTGCAAGTATTTTAAAAAGTGAACTGCCAACACAGCCCTCCCCCAATAATACAAATTGATACTCAAGCATTGGGACCCTGTTGTGGTCCCAGTTTAGATTGGGGGCCTTCACATTGGCAGTTTGCATAGTAGGGGAATGCTGGCAGGAAGAGCACTGGGATCAGCCTGGGGAGATACCAGCAACTTAGCAGAAGGGAAAAGAGGAGGAGGAGGGAGGGGAGAAGAAATTCATATAGGAATCTGTGTGCTAAAGATACCCGAGTAGAGAAGAGGATTTTGAAAGAAGAGATGAGGAAATTGTGAGAATGGAAAGTGGCAGGGCATGGGAGAATAAAAGGACAGTAGGTTTGTTTGCTTTCTTTCTTTGCTGGTATGTGTGAGAGAGGGGGGGGAGGGAGGGAGAAGAGAGAGCACAAACAAACAAACAAACAAACAAACTGGTGTGCCAGGAGCCTGTGCCTAATCTGTTGCACAAACAGCTAGGTCTGTTTTAGCCATAAGGTTCACAGACTGATCTGTAGTTCTTAAGGGCTTGACTTATATTTAATGAATTTATTAATTATTTCTCACAACAAAATATTCCAAGGTGATGTATCATATAACAACAAACAACAACAACAACAACATAAACCCCATAAACATATTTAAAACATAGTCAAAGCAAAAACATCCAATCATTGGTGCCAACCAAATGCCTGTATCTTTGGTGCAGAAACAACAACAACATTGGTGCTAGGCAGACCTCCCTAGATGGGATACTACTACAGAAAAGGGAGGTTCTCTCATCACCACCCTCCAGACGTCCTTTGGATATGGCAAGCAGGAGCAGGAGAGCAGGCCCCTGTCGGAAGACACTAAACTGAAGGCTTAGTCTCACACATCCACCCACCACAACATAAATCATGGACTGTGCTGACAGTGGTGCTCTGTATGTGGTATTTTCTAAGAGAAGCAAGTGGTTAACCGATGAAAATCCCACAGAAAGTGCAAGGGTGGGCTTCCGAAACAGGGTTCGATGAGGAGGCAGCACTGCCGCTTTCAGTGGAAATGCAAACTGAAAGTAAGCTGCAGAGAAACCCACCTAAGACAATCAAAAGGCCAGCTCATTCAGTGCCAGATGGCACAATGATAAGGGGGGAAATGAAAGCAGTTCCTGAAAAGGCAGAAATCATTGGTTACGACATACCCTCTAAATGTAAGATGATCAGGGCTTACAAGATGCACTGGATTTGTCTGCACAGTTTGATTTTAAACTAGGCAAAAATGTCATCTTCATGACACCAAGAGATTGACAGCTGAGAAGCCCCACCTACCTCTCAAACCTGGCCTGCAGCGGAGGATGAGGGACATAAGGATCTGGCCCACTGGCTGGATCCAATTTTCCTTGTCTGCTCTACCATTTCATATATAACAATAAAGGTCCTGTGGGATGTTGTGACACAAATTGCGGATCAAAGAAGACATTTTTTGTGAAGACTGTTTCTCCCCCCCATCTTTCTACTCCTGGCAGAAATTTCAGCAGGCAGGCAAAGAGTTAAACTTCTGCTCCCCATCCTCCACAGTCCGACAGCTGCTCAGACATCTCCACAGCTGCTACATACATTTTCGAAAATGCAATGTTAAATGCCTCCGCACAATTAACATCACATCTAGTTGGGCTCCCAGTGATTTTAGCCACTGAAAATGAGAACCATCTGCACAGTGTCTGCCAGCTGGGCTTTGGCCAAATACAGTAGAATTATCTGGGAGATTGCCATTGCAAAGAGGGTGGCTATCTTTGCACTGGGAAAATATCTCCAACCCAATATATGGGGCTTTCTCTCTTCTTATGAGGCAGAGCAAAGGCTTCTTCATGTATTTAAAACAACATGTGTGGGTTTAACCTGGGAAGGGGATGTGGGCACAGGGGTGTGAAGGACCAGGATTAAGATTTCGTCTCAGTGGATGGAGTCCAGGATTTTGAACCAAAAAGGGAAGGGCATGCAGGACCAACCCTGGAAGCACTTCAACAGGATGAGTGTCCCTCAGGCCCAGTGATGTGACCCTGCTGTCCTGTGACTCAGAGGAGTCAGTTGCAGAAGACCCAGTGAGACTAAAGCAGGCATCCCCAAACTGCAGCCCTCCAGATGTTTTGGCCTACAACTCCCATGATCCCTAGCTAACAGGACCAGTGGCCAGGGATGATGGGAATTGTAGTCCAAAACATCTGGAGGGCCGAAGTTTGGGGGTGCCTGGACTAAAGGGTCTCCTACTCTGCCACAGTAAGAGACTTCTGGAAAGGGCTGGGCCCCTTTAATTAAAGCAGCACCATGCAATGTTGCTCATGGGGCTCAGTCAGTTTGCTTCTGGTTGAAGCAACATCCATGTTTTGTGGTTGTTTTTTCCTGAGCCCTGAACATTACCTTGCCTTGCACCCAGCCTGGGCCACACTTTACATTCCACATATCAGGACAGGGGGTGCTGACTGCACCCCTAGCATCCTGTTGTGTGTAGGCCCCTCATCCTTCCTCTTCCAACCTTTAAACATTGAGTGAGAAAATCTGCAGGTAGATGCTAACTATGATTAGAATCCTGGCTCAGATTTTTACATGTGGGGTGAAGATGGGGTGATGCGTATTGAGAAGTGGGAGCAGGCCAGCAACTGCACCCCTGCACCCCTTAGACAGTTTGAGTCCTCAAACATTTTCTGAAAAGCAAGAAGAGGGTTGAAGTTACAAGAAGTTTCTAGAATTTTGGAAGACTCGTGGACCAGCCAGCATTGAGAAATGCAGAATTGTCTGCAGCAGGAAGGTGTATTTTGTTTGCGTGCAGATGTGCAAACCAATGCTGGCGGGTGAGATGATACTGTTTGTGTTTCAGAGCTGTGAGGAACATCACACTAGAAACCACACAAGGCCTCTGCAGCTTCAAACTCAGTCTTGTAGGTTACAGTCAGGATGTGGCTACAGACGGTTTCCTGTGGCCAAGACTCTCCGGTTAATATAAAAAAAACTATAAAACAAAAATGAAGTGGGTAGACCAGCTCCCACTGGGAAATGATGGGAATTCAAGACAAAGGATATAGAAGGTCATGGAGTTTTGCCTCACAAGGCTCTAAATGGAAAGTTTAAAGATTTATTAAGTCTGAATTTCCACTTATCTATAACAATTAACACCGCTTTGTTAATATTCACAGCTTCTTGTTACTAGAGGAATATGATACTTTATTATATAGAGAAAATATAATTCAGAGTCAACCCCCCCTCCCCCCAAAAAAGAATCAGCACTAATTTCCCTGATACTAAATTATTTCAAATGTTTCATTAATATTGTCTCCTCAACACACATAAGTGTGACTTCGTTAAATGTGCTATCTTTTAGGGCTACTAGTAATTGTGTTTTTTCTTATCAATTGCTTTTGCCCCTCATTCCAAGTCTTCATTGACTTACCCAATGCAAGTTCACGGAGAAAAAAAAAACACTGTGCAAAAACTGTATCAGTGGCACTGTCATTCAATCTGTTCATAACTACTAAAGTTCCCAGTCTCCTAAAAATAGGGTCTATCTCTCACAGAGGCTTTTATCCTGCAAACTACTATAGAACACCTTTCAGTATGTCATTCTGGAATTCACCTATGGATTATTGTAAGCAAAAAAGGATGTCAGGGCTGAGGCAAAGGCAGCTGTCAGAGGTGAGCCTGGGACAGGAAACATAGCTAAGGGACCCAGAGCCAAGGGAGTGAGCTAAGGAATCAGAGCCAGGGACCAAGCCAGCCATAGCTGCCAAGTTTTCCCTTTTCTCGCGAGGAAGCCTATTCAGCATAAGGGAAAATCCCTTAAAAAAGGGATAACTTGGCAGCTATGAAGCCAGCTCACAGGTAGGGCAATGCTAAGGCTAACTGAGCACAACAAGAGAGCTGGGAAATGTATAATGCCAAGAGGAGCTCAACACATGAACAACTGAGATGAAACCCAAAGCAAGAATGAAATACCGGTAATCAGAGGCCTCATTGGAGCAAGAGCCTCTGGGTGACCTGAAGAACTAAGCTGAAAGGTTGTCAAATGTGCATTTCAAGACAATACAGAGGTTATTTATATTCAAGCAGAAATTTATTTCCTGTTGCTTTCCTGTTATCTCTTTCTCCTTTTTAAATTGTTGCTAGCTTCCCTATAATTCTGGGGAAAATACTTCAAGCCACAGAAATACAGTTCCAGATGTTTTATTCCATTAATCATCCAATTCTATAAGCTACCACACCACTGCATTATACACAGCTGTATAAAACTGGGCACGGTGATTTAAATGCCACAACTCACAATCCTGTACAAACAGAGACTTGTCCCCAATCCAAGGTGTTGTGCTGGAAATGACCTGTCTCCATTAGTGTTAGAGGCTCAAAGACTTCAATCCACAGAAAAAGTGGCCTGAGAGGGACAGGGTGAGAAGAACATTGAGAATAGCAGGGAAACTTCTCAAATGACTGCTTATACTGGCCACATTATGTTGACTGACTAGTGTGCAGGAAAAAAAAACCCGGGGAACTCAAATGGAGTATTCTGGAAAAGGGCATGACTAACTGGATGGCACCCTGGAAAGGTGCAGTTTTTTTCATTTTAGGTCTCATTAGTGGTTAAATAAGTATAGAGGTATTTCAGCTATCAGGCGGTGTCATAGCTGCCAAGTTTTCCCTTTTCTCGCGAGGAAGCCTATTCAGCATAATGGAAAATCCCTGAAAAAAAGGGATAACTTGGCAGCTAAGGGCGGTGTTGAAGTACAGACCACTCCACTGTGCAGAACAGTGTAAAAAGGCAAAGATTCTGGTAGCATTCTGCTCTAAAAGCCAATTCACATCCTAATAATAGTTAGGGTTGCCAGACCCTTTGCTTGGAAATCAAACAAAGGGTCTGCTGGTTTCTCTTTAAGGTTTCCAGACTCAAAAGAGAGCAGGGCAATTAAAGGCACAGAAGTCCTATCCACTATTGAGTCTGGCAACCCTAATAATAATAGCAATAATAATAATAATAATAATAATAATAATAATAATAATAATAATAATACAAATCCCTTGTGTTTCTGCTGTAGACCAATTACATTTTTCTGTAATGCTTAAAGGTTATGGTGAGTGTCTGAAAACACAGGACATGCATCTGTTTTCAAAAACAGTACATGAATTCAGGGCAACTCCAAAAAAATAGGTTTGGGGTGGAACAAAGACGTGACAAAGTCTGTTCTTAGAGGAGCAATTATATAATCCATCCTATCTAGGACCTTTATCTACTACATCTGAGAGCTTGAGAAGTTGGAAATATTTCAAGGGACTGTCTATTACCTCTCACTACCTTCTGAAGTCCTTCAAATGACAGTAGAAAAAATATGGTTGAACCACTGTGAAAACAGGAAAGGAAACCCCATCTTTTGTGGTGATGTGTTGGATCTAGAAGATCCTGACACCTGCACTAGTTGCTCAAGAACAAATTCCGCTTCAACTTCTAAACAGCACCTGAAGTTTAAGGAAGACAGCCAAACAGGAGTTTTCTGTTACTGCCGACTAAGGTGTTCCCTCTCCTAAGGGAATCCTGGAATCAAATTTTCTAAGAGAGATCTTCAAAGAGCTTGTTCAGCACTCGAATGACCTCTTCTTGTTATTTTTGTCGAGGCCTATGCTTTTGCCAGCAAATCCTGCATCCTGGATTTAACAGAATGGTGGTTACCTCTCCAGACTACCTGGAGCCCCAAAAGGTAAATCTATATACTGTGGCTGATTGAGGTGAGTGTTTGTTACAGCCTTTATGAATTTAATAGACACCAAAAGCAATGTATTCCCAAGCAGAGGACAAAAGGACGGTGACACAACACGCTGTACAGTTACATTTGCATATTGAGGCTCATTTTGTCATTCTGAGGCGGCATGTTATAGCTTAATTTACTAAACTAAAGGAAGGCAGGGGGAATACAAATCTTCAATATTTGCAACCTACCCAGTTAAATGTTCTTGATCACTAATAAAGCAGTTTTTCAAATTCTGATTTTAAAAAAACCCACAAACATATTTCAAGTGGTACTTGGTAAATTTTCTCATTTAAAATTGCACAAGTTTTAACACTCTATAATCCACTTCAGTTGAAACAGAAGCAACTTTCTATTTATTTTTAATACTGTTTCCATAATTGCCCAATTCTTCTCAATTTCCTTCAATCTTTAATTCAATTTCTTTGAAGGTCTCCTTTATTTTTAGGAATTCCTTCAAAGTGCTAACTTTTTAAAAATATCTCTTTGGTTCCATATCTTCCATTTTTGACTTTGCTAGGGCTTTTGTTATTTTCCATGCTATTTTACTATGCTGAGAATATATAGAACTGGCATTTGTTTGTCCATAGGATTACATCTACTGACACAATGTAATAAACACAAATCCAGATTACTCTCCTCCTTTAGTTGGAATATTTTGATAATTATGCCCACTACCAAGGTGCCTTGCAACATTCCTGCCACATTTGATTTTGATTTTTCTAATATTATCATTCTCTAAATATATATTTTCTACATTTTCAATCCCTTGGATGCCACTGTGCACTTGTTTTAAAGCATTTCCTTATATTGACTGGTCATGGCAAAATGTTAACCCCCTTGCATACATAAAACCCTCAAACAAAAGTGATCGCAATATTTTATCATTATCATTTATTTGATCATTTGTCATGTGATAATTTATAATGTATGAAAAATATAGGGGGGGCTGGGGGGGCAAGGGATTTGCTACCACAAGGTGTAGTGATGAACACCAACTTGAATGGATTTTTTTTAAAAATGGATTGGACAAATTAATAGAAGATCAGTGGCTATCAATGGATGCTAGTAATGATAACTATATATTCCCTCTAGGATCAGCCATTGAATACTAGCTACAGGGGAACACAAGCGGAAGTGTGATGTTGTCCTTGTGTCCTGCTTCTGACTTCCAATAGGACATCTGAATGGGCAGGGCTTTGGTTTGATTCAGCAAAGATACCTTCTAAAAGAGGTATCACATTGACAGAACAATGCACAGGCACACCATAGGTAACTTTAAGTCTTGATATGAAGCACTGAAAATAGAAAACTAGAAATGGGAGGGATTGAACCTGAGACCTTCTTCTTCATGCAAAGCAGGTGCTCCATCATTCAGCTGCAGTGCTTCCTTAAAGGATTCATCCATCATCCTTGACCCAGCAAGGCTCTGCCACCATCACAGCTGTGTGTTCTGTTTAAATCTTTACTCCAGCTTCTCCTCACTTTGACTCACATGATAAGACAAACTTACTAATGTTTACTCAGTTTGCATTTCAATAGAGAAGGCTGCTACTGTGAGAAAAGTCAACAAAAACTTGAAACCTCACTTATGTATCTGTCTTGCCCCAAACCTTGGCAGCCCTCCTTTGTGGTAGTAAGGTGTCCATTGTTTAAAAATGTATTTTGGGAAGTAGCTCTCAGTTTTAGGAAGTTTAACTAATGCCACTGTCCATTAAAAAAAAATCAATATCCCAGGTTCCATTAACAGTTAACAATAGTCCAGTTATCATTAGCAAAATGTGCTCACACTTTTACATGATCATATTCTGCCAATAGCATGTGATAAATAACCTAGCACTGTGTTGTTCACATCTGCATAATTTTGACTGATCCTGATTAGGAATGACTAACTGAGACAGATGCAAAGTGTTTCTAAATTGGTTTAAAAAGGAGGAAATCAAGGTTCATCTGCTCATAAAATAAAGTTCTTTTCAATATGTTCTGATTCATTTGGCACAATTTCTGGTGTTAACTGGTTATACCAAACATTGGTAATAGCGCTAAGTTTACAGTCATTATAGATTGCAGAAAAGCATTTGACAAATCAACATGACATCCATCAGCCTTACTTGGAGGCAAGTGGAAGACACTGAGAATGAACATAAAATGCTACTGTTGTTTGACATAGCAGTCCTCAGGTGGTGTGTAGCTCCAGGATCATAGCCACAATGTAGTCACAGAGAAACAAAAAGTATCAGCATGCTTCAAGGTTTGCACTGAGCATGCTCAGCAGCCATGGAATAGTTCCAAAGTCCCCTTTGTACCTTGGTTGTTGAACGGAATCCGTTCCGGAAGTCCGTTCGCCTTCTGAAAACATTTGAGAACCAAGGTGCAGCTTCCGATTGGCTGCATGCAATCGGAAGCCGCGTTGGACGTTCGGCCTCCAAAGAACATTTGCATGCAATCGGAAGCCGCGTTGGACGTTCGGCCTCCAAAGAACATTTGCAAACTGGAACACTCACTTCTGGGTTTGCAGCGTTCGGGAGCCAAAACGTTCAACTCCCAAGGCATTTGGCTTCCAAGGTACAACTGTATTGTTAACCATCTGTATGGATCCTAAACTGGTGTGGCTGTTTGTGGCTGCTAGGATGCAGGTGCCACTAAGTGAATTTTCTCTCAGGAGCTGGTATACCAGCATTTGGAAGAATTACAGCCACAAGATCAACCTGACACATTCAAATGGACAGGGATTCATTTTATTTCCTTTGACAATTCAGCTGATTCCCCTAAAATCAGGAATCCTTTTGGAAGAGATCATAAACATGAACTTAGATTCTAACTTTTAGTGTTATTAAATGCTGTTCATTTGCTCATTTTTGCCACCATCATTATACATATATGTATTGGCAATGATCTGGTGCTGTATGTGCTTGACTATCCTACTTGTTTGCTTACATTTTATTATCCTGTTGTTTGTCCATGTCTGTTCACTATTAAAAATAATTATTTAAAAGATGCATATGCTAGCCTACCTCAAAGGATTGTTGTGAGGATAAAATGTGGCAGGGGACGAACAATGAATTCCGCTGAGTTTCAGAGTGGGCTAAAGCTATAATAAATACTGTACAGTACTTCCTATACTGTACTTGAAGAGGCAGGTTGGTCATTATTTTTCAAAAAGAAAGAAAGAAATCAAATACAATTTATATGAAATGTTTTACACGCAGAAGGATCCCCATTTAATCTCTAGCATCTTCAGGTAGGGCAGGGAAGTATTCCTGTCTAAAAACCCGGAAAGCCATCCCCAATCTGTGAAAGCAATACTGAGCTAGATGGATTTATGGTCTGACTCAGTATAAGGCAGTTCTGTATGTTCTACCAGTCAGCCCCAATCTCCCTCTTGCCTGCCCCTGATATAAAGCCTGGCATGCAGCTGCACATTAGAAAATGTCCTCTGGTAAATCGGCAGCAGGCAGCACCTACACCACTGCACGTCCTTCCTGCCCACACTGTGTGCCTGACATGCTGAAAAGTTGCTTGAGAGCTGCTGGGATTTTCACTTGACCTGTGCTGTTTGCACTGCCTATTTCTGGAGGACCCATGTAGGTTCTGTTTCCTGCTATCCCAGTGTGCTAACTAAGTCATTGGTTTATCCTGAGCTCAAGGACATCTCAAATATCCAGGAATAATTTAGATCATACATCATATATTGTCTGTGTATGAGAGAGAGAGAGAGAGAGAGAGAGAGAGAGAGAGAGAGAGAGAGAGAGAGAGAGAGAGAGAGAATTTATATATTCTTATCATAGTTCCTTATTCTGATCTAAAGATCACACACAACATCCTCTCTCAGTTTTAAGAGAAAGCTAGTTTCTTACCTTAAAGTAAATTACTTTCTTCCCTAGCACTTATAAAATAGAGTGATGAAAAGAAACCTACATTAATTACTTCTCCCATGCTTACATATCACAGACCCAACATCACCACATGGCATCCATGGGCAAGTGCTGAGCCCAAAGCAACCTGGCAGATCTACTGTCAATACTTCCGCTTGTCCCCCTTTATTCCTGCCCCCCCCCACCAAACCAGGCAGTTGCCCTTTCCCCACACTGCTAGAAAGGCTGCAGTTCAGTGGATAGAGAACCTGCTTTGCACACAGAATGGCCCAACTTCAGTCTCTGCCATGTCTGGGTAGGGCCATAGAAGACTCTTGTCTGAAATTCTATACAGCCCATGCCCAGCAGAAAAGTGATGGCAGCTTCCAAAAAGGAGTAAGTCTTCCGGGCAGCAAGGGTTGCCGCCACAGAGGGAACAGGAGGTTAAGGAGATCCGGGTGTTCTTTGCCCCTCTCTGGCAGAAGCAGCACTCCCCCTCCGCCAGAGCCCAACAGAGGAAAGAAGAAGAAGAGGAGTTTGGATTTGATATCCCGCTTTATCACTACCCGAAGGAGTCTCAAAGCGGCTAACAATCTCCTTTCCCCTCCTCCCCCACAACAGACACCCTGTGAGGTGGGTGAGGCTGAGAGACTTCAAAGAAGTGTGACTAGCCCAAGGTCACCCAGCAGCTGCATGTGGAGGAGCAGAGATGCGAACCCAGTTCCCCAGATTACGAGTCTACCACTCTTAACCACTACACCACACTGGCTCTCAATAATAAAAGGTGTGATGCAGTGCTGCTTCTGTCACTGCTGCCTCTGTGCTGCTTCCACCCCAGGCTTAGGACTGAGAGAAGTAGTGCAGCGGGCAGGCGCATGAGAGAAGTGCCGGGTCTGGTTGGGTGGGTGGTTGGAGGGTGTGACAGAAGCAGGGTGGGTGGGCAGGGGCGGTGGGATAGGGGTGGCGGGTGTTCCATCCTGAAATGTTGGAGGGTATGCAGTAGGCAACTTGAAACTCAAAGCATTGGCCTGATCCAGCAGACTCTTCTTATGTTCTTATAAGCAAACATAAGCTCTTGGGGGGGGGGATCAAATAAATTATGAGATTCAGGACTAGCAAAAAGCAGAGGTAACTGCAATGTAATCAAAGAGAGACAGAATTGAAAACAGAGTACTGTATATATATTTCTTTGGCACTGCTGATTTTATTTATTTGTGTGTCATATCTTTAGGCTGTGCCTCCGAAGGGTGCAAAGGAATAATAAAAATTTAAAGCAAACTATTGAAAACAACAAATTGATAGCAGATCAAACAAAAAACAAAATAATTTCAGTGGTAGATCCATAAAGCTATAAAATGGCAAGCTGGAATATATGGGTTTTTTAAAGCCCATTTAAAAACCTCAGCTGAAGGCCAATAGTACCTTAGTGTTCCACAAAAATACTAAGGTAGAACTGCTCTGAAAGGGTTAAAATCTGCAGAGATTTTTTCTTCCACCTTTCATTTTTTAAAAAGGAAAAGTTAAGTGTTCTACTCTGGAAAGAAAACTGTCACTTTGTGTTTGCAGGTTTGTAGAAAAGCGTCCTCCCCCTTCTCCATTTAATGTAAACATTCATTAAACTAATTTGAAGTTGTCATTACTCTCCTCCCCTGCTGCTTTATATCAGATTATTCCTAAGCGCTCAGTGAAGAGCCCCATAAACACACAGTCTATTTCCCTGCAGGGTATAATCACACAGTTTGCACTGTGATTTATGTGGTGTAGCACTGGTGAGTGTCCTAAACTTTGAAAAGCTTCCATTCATCCTCCTGAAACCAACCCATAGTCTAGTCTATGCCAAGCCATTCTACACACAGTTTAAGCTTCCATACTTTGGATAAGAAATGCTGAATGACACAAAGAGGTAGCTAATTTGCCAAGAGTAATGAGTAGCACTAATCACAATGTTAGCATGCCCTTCAAACCAACAATTTTCCTTTGAGAAAGGTTTGGTAGGGATGATCTAAGCCATTTTCAGACATTTGGTCAGTTTATCCTCACCTCAATGAGGATTCATTATAATGCATTTAGGGTGGAGAACTACTGCCATGTCACAATCGTCGTCCCCCCATGTAAATACAATGATTCTTATCTGCACACGTGAAAATGCATTTAGCCAGACCCCCTCAAGTGTCCCAATTTAATCAGGACATCCCCTATTTATAGAAGCTGCCCCGGCTCAATCCAGGATGCCCTGATTTTCGGTGGACCGGGGCAACCTTACCGGGGTTGCTCTAGGACTTGTGGCATGTCTGGCAGGGTGAGACCTCATGCGGCCTTCTGGGGGCTGTTCTATGTTTATTTCCGGCAGCCGCCAGGTTCCTTAGCCACTGGTGGCCACCACATCATGTGGAGATGTTCCACCCCCACCCTCACACCCCCCAAAATCCCAGAGTGCAGTAGCATTGCAGAACTGGGCATTAGCACATTGCATTTGATGAAAACAGGAGGCTAACCCTTCCACATGCCTAGGAAAGTAGGGGGTCCAGGACAGCGACTTATCAAAGACCCCCCTCAAATCCTGGACTGCCTTGCTGCCTTATCTCTCAGAAATGGAGCAAAGACCAGAGCTGTCTCCTCCTTGGTATCACCACCCTTTCTGCCATAAATAGTAGTACAACCAGCACAGTAATATGAGAGGTATTCAGCATCTCATGAGACATTTGCGACAGGGTTGATGGGGTTGCAAATGGCTATCTCATCTTTCTCCTCAGCCTTCGTGTGTGTGTGTGTGTGTGTGTGTGTGTGTGTGAGAGAGAGAGAGAGAGAGAGAGAGAGAGAGAGAGAGAGAGAGCGCGAGAGAGAGCAGTGTGATGGCAGACAGGGCTGCTACAGGGGGTGGATGGGAGACCCATTACATAGTCCTATTCTAAGTCTTTGTCCTAGTTCAGGCCTGCAACAGAGATGGGCAGAAAGCAGATTGGAATCTGGAGGGGAATCTCTGTGTGATTGCATTAGATCAGCATGGTTTTCTGACTTCCAACAGTTTTAATAATAGCAAGTAAAACTGCAAGTTTTGTGGTTTTTAAAATCTTTCCCACAACTGCCCTTCTGTGCTTATCTCTCAGCCTCAGTGTTCACCTGGCCACAGTTTTCGTCACTATGGTGAGATGTATCACTTATGTACCTATTTCAATTGTAGTAATTGTTTCCAATTTTTGCCCTGTGCATGTAAAATAGCATATGTGATTCCTGTGGAAATCTTTTCCTCTTTTGTCCTCTTTTCTGGTTGACACATTTAGTCTTCTTTTGGTGATGAATAAGTTGAGTACCTTAGCTGGGAAGTATGTCATCTATTAAGGTTTGGGAAACATTCAGCTGCAAAAGGTGACGAACCACAATATTTTCTAATCTGAACAGCATCTTCCATCACTTTTATGCAGGGATCAGGTTTCCGCCAAAAGCCCTGTACGGAAACGGACTGGACAAAAACAAGATAATCTTGTTTCTGTGTAAAGACAGCAGGTTCCATTAATAAAAGACACAGCTAGTATTACCGACCTCTGCTGTGCTGACAAGCAAAGGAGACTTCAAAAAGATGAATTTTCCCCACAGATATAACACAGCATAGACTTAACCTATTGAGGACGGATCGAGAGCTTGTGTGTACTAAGCATGCCAGCTGCTTAGATAGTGATAAGAAACTTCTTCTGCATTCTTCTTCTACAATTCAGAGATGGTTGGTTGTGTTCCAAACTGAGGAGGTTGTACAAATTTTTCGCCCCATATTGTAGTCCTGAAGGGAGTAATTTGGCTATGGAGAACTTCTCTAAAACGCATTATCTTGTCCATATTCTTAGCAGCTATTCACCTTGTCCTTGACAAAGAAGAGATGGAAGCAGTACCACTCCACCAACTCAGCTGAGAATCCAGCTGTTTCGGCACCTATTTCTCAATCAGGGCAGGATTTAGGGGGCAGAAGTCTAAGGCCTCACACAGCCAAATATGCAGGGGGGCCTCCAAACACAGTAGGGCTGGCTTATTCGGTTTTGAATTAAGTGAAGCAATACACACAACCATCTAGTGCAGGGGCCGGCAAACTTTTTCCCTCAGACCTTGTGTGGGGCCGGACCCACCCCCTCCCGAAATAGCCCCCCCGCCTATGCCACTCACACCACCTGGGCGGTGGAGGCAGCCTCTGTGCCGCTGCCGCTTCCTTCCCGCTCAGCCGCTTCCTCCCAATCAGCCACCTCAGCAGGAAGGAAGGGGTGGAGCCCAGAGGCGTCCACGGCTTCTGATTGGCTGGAGCTTCAGAAGCCGCATCAGCGTCGCTTCCCGCCCAGAGGCATCTGCGGCTTTTGATTGGTTGCAGGAGCTTCCTGCAGCCAGTCAGAAGCTGTGCCATGTCGTGGAAGTCAGTCTCCGCCTGGTGAGGCCTCTGCACTGCACCTGACCGAGCGGACGGCAGGGTCCACAAGGTTCACGGGCCAGATTAACGAGCCTGTATCTGGCCCGCGGGCCTTAGTTTGCTGACCTCTGATGTAGTGTGTGTGTGTGTGTGTGTGTGTGTGTGTCCAATAAAATTATTAAATCCAGAGTCTAAAATTTATTGCACCCATGCTCTCACTCTCTCCCCCCAGCCCCAATCCAAACTTTTGCCATTCCGTTATACAGAAAGAATATTTGATGAAGGGACAAATTTATATGTTACATTATTCACACTTTTTTTGCTTAAACCATGCACTTGTGTTTTCAAGGGGAAAACAAAACAAAACAGCCATTGGTCCCCAATTCAGTCTAGCTTACATTTCCACTTGATGGTGCTATTTGCAATAAATAGCACAGCACCATCAAGGGCAAACAGCACCTAGAGAGGGTGCGCTTTTCAGCAGGAAACTGTTATGGGGCAGAATGTATCCAGAGTCCCAATGACACATGGATAAAGGAGAAAGAAGGCTGGGAGAAGACAGTTAAAGGCTGAAAAGGTAAGACTGAGAAAACCCTTACTTGTAATTTAAGGATTAGCCAGGGGTTGGGGAAATACCTGGGTGTTAAACTGCAAAATGGAATATCTTCCTTGGAGAGATAACTGAACCTGTCATTCATTTCCCGGGAATTTTGTCTCTAAGCCACCTGTGCCACCTGAACCTGATAATATATCTGGATAGAGCTAAAGAACACAGACATGCCTTAGACCAGGCATCCCCAAACTGCGGCCCTCCAGATGTTTTGGCCTACAACTCCCATGATCCCTAGCTAACAGGACCAGTGGTCAGGGATGATGGGAATTGTAGTCCAAAACATCTGGAGGGCTGAAGTTTGAGGATGCCTGCCTTAGACCATTTGAAGGAAAATACATTTTGGGCAGCTATGTGATTAGACAGCACATCACTTTAATGTTGTGTATACAAGTATTACCCATGGTGGACAAGTATGCTGCATATTCCAGAACTATTTTTGGACTTTGCTGCAGATGGAATCCTACAAAGTTCAAGCAAAGGAACAAGAGCAGATTCTAATCATGCCAATTTTCTTAAAGGAAAAAGGATAGGACATTCCAACAATGGTTATTTTTGCTTCAGTAAGAACTGCTGTCAGCAAAAGTCGTGTCTATAATATAGTCTATCTTCAAATGTGCCAGGTGTGTGTGTAGGCATATAAATGAGGTTCAGATATTTGATATAGGGTTAAAACCGTATACTTTCATATATTTGAGGCCTAAGTCTTTTAAGGATTTAAACGCTAACACAAGCACCTTGAATTGGGCCTGGAAACAAACTGGCAACCAATTCAGCTTGCACATTTCATTTTGAAAAATCATGTTTACAGGGAATGCAATGCGGTTTCAATCATAGGGACCATCTAAGGAGGGCCTGGGGGCCAAGGGTCCCCCCAAAAAAATTCAAGAAGGGGGCCAACCACCCCAATAAATCTGCAGCAGCCATGCGCGCATACTGCACAAAATGCTCACCTTAATCATGCAGCTTGCATGGTATGCCCACAGCACTCATGCATCCCTCGCAGCATGTGTGTGACTGATGCCAGCACGTTGAATGATTTGCAAGACTGATGCCAGCACATTGTACGATGCGCGCACATGACACAAGCAGTGTGTGACGTGTGAGCATGTCAGCACACTGCACAGTGTGCTGATGTCACTTGTGAATGATACATTGCGCCAGCCCCATCAATAGCAAGAACAAGGTGGCACATTTGGTTTCCATGCAGAAGACACAAAATGAGTATCCATCTGGGATGAAATCTGTACAATTTAGCCAAATTCCTTCAAGGTGCAATAGCATGTCAATGTAAATCCTGTTTTTAAATTCTATACTGACAAGAATATGAATGGAGATAAAGGAAACATGTAGGATCCACTACTTGACAGAATATCACCTATCTAAAGTTCATTAGGTTGTAGAAGAGAACTTAGTGAAATGTATTTTGGAGTCTTTTAAAAGACCTGCGGTTAGATGAATAGGTGTGAACTCTTTGTCATCACTGCAAGGTGAAAGAAATACAAGCCAGTAATGGGAAGAGAAAAACAACAGGAAGGTGTATGGTAAGATGTGGTGTGTCGGATGTGTAACTTTATCTTACATGCATCATGGTTTTCCTGTTAAACTCTTCTGTAATTCACAAAGCATCAATGCTAAGAAAGTGCTGATTTATATATATAGGCAGGTCTGCCTGCTTCCTTTCTATCTTCAAAACATTACAGAGTTCCAGTGCTAAGATATAAAATGAGACTCTGCTGTGTTGATCTGTATTTCTGGTGCCCTCAATGCTTCTATGGCTTATGAGGTACACACACTATGGTCTATACTATGAAGGGAAAACATAAGATACAACACACAGATACCTTTCCCTGATCCTTCTAATCCTGGCTCTAAAATTTAGGGTCAAATTAGATGTCATATAAATCCCACAAATTCTTTTAATGTGTACATTTTTGTTATGTAAAGACTGTGGGCAATAGAAAAGGGAAGCTTACATCTTTTCCTCTTTGCCATGGTCCTGTCATGGGAAACCAGCCTCCACTGGTGCACTTCAGTTGTTGGGGTTGCATTGCATTGCATTGACAGTTTCATATTGCTGTTAAATAGCAGGGAGGATAAGATAGAAGCCTGTGGGACATCTGAGTCAGAGTCTGTCTGCATCACCCTCTAGGGAGGACAGGACCACTGTAAAACCAAGCCAAGCGGCTCAGGTAGATACCATGGTCCAGCAGAACCAATGGGGATTGACTCTCCTACTTGTCCTGGGTAGATTATCTTCCAGAGTGATTAGGTTTCAGGGTGAGTCCCAAAACTCATCCAGAAGATAAATTTGAGTCTAGATCATCAATGTCACAAAGAAATCCCTGGAGTTGGGTCGTCATCACATCATCACCTTGCCCATTTGAGATTTGACTGGCAGCTACTTGGCACAGTGGGATTTAAATAAGGCTGCCTCTGCTCTCAAGTAGGGATGGGGGATAAATCTGATTCACTTTGTATTTAAAGGTGAACCCACTAAATTCACACTTTCCTAAACACTAGGCAAACTGAAACATAGCTGTCCTTCAAAATGTGCACTTCTTTGAATGTTGCAGTGCAGTTCTCCAGCAAAAATGCGTAAACTGGAGTAAAGTGTGCATAACAATGCATTCATTAGTGAAAATATCATATGAAACATTGCTTTAGAGTAAACTTAGATGAAGTGTACATTAGGGGAAATTCCGTGCAAATATGCATATTAAGATCATGCTAAAATACTGATGAAATTTCATGAGGACCCTTGTTATTGTTTTTTTTAAAGAAAAGAAAGAAAATTGATGTGGAAATTTGGAAACTGATGTGGAAACTGAACTTAAGAGTAGAAGACTGTGACACAAAACTGACATACTCAGCCATTCTTACTCTCAAATCCTGGCTGCCTTTCTAACTCATTTCTGTTTTGCAGTGGTCATACAGTGTAACCCTCTGTATCTTAAGCCAAGCCACATTCGAGTCATTTTGCTGACATATTGCTATTATTAGCCTTATCCTTTACCTGACATGTGCCTTTTTGCTCTAGAACTCCTTTAGTTGTGCTTCCTTAACATGGAACCCAACACCACCACTCTGTTGCAACTTCCAGACCACTTTTAGATGAGCTTCTAACTCTTAGACAGGCTTGTCTTGAAGCAGCTTCACCTGTGCAACATATTAAGCTGGCTTTTGGGACAACTCTTCCCCGTCTTTTAATCATTTCCTGAGTATGTACTTGGTCAAAACAAGCACCCCAGTTCAGTTGTCTTCACAAACATTTATCAATCTGACATGGTAAGGCTGGGCCCCTCTTATTATCCTTTTGCAACCTGCACAGCTGGCCTCAAAAACTCTTGTTTCCAATTATACCCACAGATAATGTTGGGTAAATTCAGCTTCTCAGTATTAGCTTGGCCTAAGCTTGATCCCATTTGACTAATTTCCTGAATCTTAGCAGGATGCTTAAGGAAGCCATTACCTTGCAAGACTGAGGAAACCTGGGCATTTTTGTTATTTGAATTTGGCCTGCAAAAGATATTCATCAATTCTGCCATGAATTAGAAGTTTGTGGCTAACAGACTTACTCATTAACTGTACTCACCAATCATGTATCATTTCACTGCCTAAAATACTAGCGGCTGGAATTCATTAAGCCTCCCTTTGTAAGTGATCATGTGTCTCCTCTCCACTAAACACTGCCCATCTGATAATTGCCTAAACCAAAACAATGAAATCTGGGACTTCCTATTTTATAGGCATATGCCATTTTGAAGCTATCTGCATGTTTATTAAACCAGAGGGAATGCTGTTTCTGTAGTATTGCTGCTGTGATCGCCACATTGTTCCTTGATCAACACTTTATGGCCAGCAGGATTCTTTGTTTATTTTTTTAAGGGAGTAGAAGCGGGTGTCTTTAAAGCTCAGTTTATTTCAATAAAAGATGTTAATGTAATCTGGTTTCTACTTTTGCTGTTCTGTTAAGAATGAAACAACTACCACTGTGATAATATTAACGACAAGAATAGAGCCACTCACCCTGGACAGCTTGTGAGTAAGACAACACCAAATATACAAATATCGAAGCTAAAATCAACAAAAAATATCAAGAGAAAGCAGCAGCAACACTTTCATCCAGGGCCGTCTCAAGCAGGTCGGGCGCCCTGGCGCTGAGGCACTGAGATCACTCCGGCGCCCCCGCCCTCGCAGCGCGGCTTCGTCGTGCAGCGCCCCCTCCCCTGCCGGCCTGGCGCCCTGGCGCCCCGCGCCACTGGGACTACACCTAGAGCCGGGCCTGCTTTCATCACATCAGATACTTCATAAAACAGGCTGCATTTAAAACACAATAACATAACCTGGGTAAATAAAAAGGTATATACTTGGTGTTTGAGAGACCACAGAAAAGGTGCCAGGTGACCCTCTCCAGTGAAGATATCAAAGAGCTGCAAGACCTCTCACTGGCAGCCACTCACTTCACTTGTCAGGGGCATTCAGAGATCAGGGAACTCTGAAGAGGATATTATGGTCCAGGTAGTAATATACTGGGGTGGCAGGGAGAACTTCTAAGTAACTTTGTCACCATGTTTTTTGGGTTTATATTTCAGATGGAGATTTATGGATTGACACAGCAGCTTTTCAGGAAACCTTTAACCATTTTAAACAAAATGTTCTGGCCCCCTTAGCTTGCTACTAGGTAAAGGTCAAGGTCCAGTTGTGACCAACTCTGGGGTTGCGCGCTCATCTCACATTATTGGCCGAGGGAGCCGGCGTACAGCTTCCGGGTCATGTGGCCAGCATGACTAAGCCGCTTCTAGCAAACCAGAGCAGCACACGGAAACGCTGTTTACCTTCCCACTGTAGCGGTACCTATTTATCTACTTGCACTTTGACATGTTTTCGAACTGCTAGGTTGGCAGGAGCAGGGACCAAACAACGGGAGCTCACCCTGTCATGGGGATTCGAACCGCTGACCTTCTGATCAGCAAGCCCTGGGCTCTGTGGTTTAACCCACAGCACCACCTGCGTCCCAGTTTGCTACTAGACTTGTACTAAAGCGCTGTTCGCAGAAAGTGCATCTACCTTCATTCTCTTTCTTCTCAGAACAGCATGCGGTAAGTCCCTGGTTGTTGTCTGTTGCCTGGTATTGTCACTGGTGTCAACCCAGGGACCTTGCCTGGTGGAGGACTCCAATGAGGATGAGATACTTCTTCAGAGGGAGAACTGCCAGTGCACAGCTCAGCCATCACCCTCTGACTCAGAGGTTGCCCCTCTCACCTGTGATACCTCTTTCTCTCCAGCCTCATGGAAGCCCCAAACTACAAAAAAGGTGAGGGCCCTATAAACAGCCAGCCCCTCCAGAGAGGTGGTGCCTACTACACTTAAGGCCTAGGTTCTTGTTCCCAGCAGCAGGGACCTTTGGAGCTGTGCAAGGTCTTATACATTCTCTGCTTGATATGGGCTCTTCACTGGACCTTGCATCCTTTCCCTTCAAGAACTGGACAGTCTGCTCAATTCCTTCTGCTTCTTTAAACTGTTTCATATCACTGAACTCTGAAATCATATTAAATATGTACAGCATGGTGATGCGGTGTCATGATAGCATAGCATGTGGAAACAGCATCACAGAAAAACTGTCAAACACAAAGGGTGAAAGAAATAAAAGTGAAATTTGGGGTGAGCGACTTGGTCAGGCAAGTGGGTAAAAAGGAACCAGAATGATGACAGAGATATTTTGACATAGCCTTAGATGAATTCCTCATGGAAATCCACCACTGACCTTGTGCCATGACACAAAGGGATGAAATCAAGAAAGTCTGAATGGCAAGGGGTATTTATATTGGGATGGGGTGGCCAATCTAAAATAACAGGGTGTGAGGATGCTCAGTGTTGTCCTTGAGGCACACAATACTTATCACTCTGAAAAAAAGCACTAAAAACAGTGACCAGGAGAGGAAAGGGGTGGAGAGAAAGCAGATCAAATCAGAAAGCAGCAAAAGCTTTGAAGAATTTGTTTAGGTTTAATTCCACAAATTTGTGGGTGACGGTAATAATGGTCTTTATAGGCCAAGTGGTTTAGAGAGTCATGAAAATTGAAAACATACCAAAACTAATGCTTTGCGAAAACAGTTGGTAAAATGTTTTCAGCTTGTGAATTACAGTGGTCTTTTGCTTCTGATAATGAGTGGCAATTGCATCCTAATGCTATTCCATTGATTTCTATTCCAGTTCAGCTCCCATGCTGGGTTCAGCCTGGGTATCAAAATACAACTATCAGCTCACCATAGGAACAGCTTTGTGTAGAACCTGCTAGCTTTTTAAAGAAGAATTTTAATGGCTCTAAAAAGACAAATATGTTTCTATTATTGACACCCCCCAAAAAAAACCCCAACAACTGTGAATAGGATATTATATGCAAGCAAAAGACCTTACTGTATTTATTTTTAGACCATCACAGTCTGAAAGCTTAGGACAGTAAAATACTTTACACAGATTAATTGGTGGATGTGCAGTATCCTACTCTTGTGAATCCATGAAAGGGCATGGAGTCAGGAATGTGGCCTGGGGAGAAAGCATGACCTAGTAATAATCACAAGAACATGGTGATGGGCTGCCTTTGGTTTCTAGGTGAGGTTCCCCATCCCTGAAGTATAGATCTTATTCTAATTTAGATATAGTATAGATCTTATTCTAATTTACAGCAGGGCAAGGGAGCTAAAACAACTGGCAAGAAGGTGGGGCCAGAGAAGCTCATGTAAAATAGGGTTAGCTAACCTGTGGTCCTTCAGATTTTGGCCTTCAACTCTTGCCTGCCCCAGCTAATATGTCCCATGATCAGGGATGATGTAGGTTTTAGAGCAGCAACATCTAGAGAGCCACAAGTTAGCAACCCCAAATATAAAAGCAATTTTAGCTGAAGTCCAAATCTTTTAGAGGCTGTTGTTGTTAGCTGAAGTGAAATGTCAAAGCAACCCTTTCCTCTAGGATAGACATTTGTCCTACTTTACACTGAACAGTGTAAAAGCTGCCTAATCCATGTTTGGTTTAAAAATAAAGACTAATCAGAAGAAAGAATAGGTGGTCCTTCAAATTGCCCACCAATAGTTAGCACTTTAACAGCAGACTGACAAGATTCCCCCACTAAGAGATGTATTGGGTGGTTGTCAATACTAATTCTACTCAGAGTAGGCCTATTTAAGTTACTCAGAGGCAGATTTAGGGCAGCATGACCAGTTCTGCCACACTGGTCACCGAAACTAGGGGGTGCCATAGGGCATCACAACTATGACGTAGTGAATTGAGCAGTATGTGAGGCGAGAGGTGGGGGTGCCAAATTTTGGGCTCGCACAGGGCGCCACTGAAATTTGAAAGACCAAAGTTTGCCCCTGAGTTAATGTGCATGACTAACTTAGGTTCATTAATCTCAATGGGTATACTCTGAGTAGGACTTAGTTGGCTGCAACCTATTGTATGAATTCACAGTAATGATCACTAAACTTGCATCCATACATATTAACAACACAGGCAAATGTAAAGCAAATCAACGTCCTCTTCTTTGGTGGTGCATTTCCTCTTTTACCGTAGTTGCCCTACTGTTGTCCCTCTCATCAAAGCCTTTTGACTTCCAGCTTGGAAGGTTGAGTAAACTGGAGAGAACACAACAGCTTTTATAATATTCCTACTTCCTTAATGCAAGTTACAAATGCATGAAGCACACCTTATAAAGCTGGTCCAAAGCGCTCTAGGATTAACTCCATTTGCATAACTCTAAATTTAATGTAGTACTTCCCTTCACTAAATTGCACTTATTTGATGAAATACAAAATCCTTTAAAAGGGTTTCCTACCCTAAACCAATTTGTGAAGTTGGATTGTGTGTGTGTGTGTGTTTTTTAAAAAAAGTATTCTATACAACATTAAAGAAATTAAAGTGATAGGCGCATAATTAGATTAATTATTCATATCTTCCAAGTCTCTAATTCTAATATATAACAAAAAGATTAAATATCCACTCAAAGGATTAAGCAAAAAGTCAAGCAGCAGCAACACATCTACTTTACCTTGCTGTGCAAATTGGGAAAACTAATTAATCTCAAGTTTCGCTCCAAAAATGAATTAGATATTCGTTCACACTCAACTTGGGGCACTGAACAGACATTCCAATGATGGCATGCAGTGAGAACCCAGTTCCTCCCTGTTCCTGAGACACACACACATATATTACAATAGCCCCAATTCTACTGAAGAAAATTTAAGTCTCAGGTTCAATTTACAAACTGAAAGCCTACCGACTTTCTTGTTATAACTATGAAGAAACGTACAATTCGATAAACATCCCTGGATACTTTCATTCTGTAAAAGCTGCAGTGAATGTCCACTTTAATTTTGTCCAGCTTCATTTTGCAAAAACCTGCAGAGAAGGAGCATTTTCCTGCTTTTCATATGTCCACAAACAAATGCTTGACCATCGCATTTTGGTGGCAGCTAACTAGGAAAAAAGAGAACATTTGAAACAGATGTAAAGGAGAAGTCACATGCCATTGTAACCCCTCTCCAGGCCCCAGCTTTGAGACACAGCAAACAGCAGAACAAGAGAGGTGTCTTCTTGGCCAAGAGGTCCTAAGGCTACCAGATGTAAAGAGATGGCGCTTGACTTCCTTCTCAGTCAGGAAGCTGATTCACAAGATGGCTCACATGCTGCATCACATGTTCAGATGCTGCCTTTACATTTGCCTTGGGTCACCAGTGGTCAGTGGATGGGTCTGAGCCACCATTTTAATTTCCTAGAATTTCCCTGACTGCACTACATTAAGATGGCAGCTCAAATTCAGCTGCCCTGCCCTGATCAAATTCAGCTGCCCTGCCTTGTACCATCTAACTTGGTATTGTCTACACTGACAACAGCAACTCTCGAGTTTCAGACAGAGAATATTCTCACCCTTAGCAGATGTCAGGGATTGAACCCAGGACCTTCAGCAGGCCAAGCAATTGCTCTACCACTGAGCTATAGCCCTTCCCCACAGGGCTGTTGCAACTGTCCCCCCCATATCTGTAAGGGCCCTCTGGTAGAGGATGGGACCCACCAGAGGACACTTGCAAAACTGCATTCTGACATCCCCACCTGATTTCTAATGGGCAATAGTTTTTGCTCACTTTGCATTCTTAAAGAATAATAGTTGTAAAAGAGGTATACTTTGTGGCTGCTACAAATTGTATGGAGGGGGCAAGAAGAGAGGGGGGGAAAGAGGGGTGTAACCAGGGGGGTAGCGAGGGAGGGGTGGGGGGCGGGCCGCCCCAGCTCCAGTCTGGTAGGGGCAGCGCGGGTGCAGTGCCGCCGGCCCCTGGCCTGCCCCTGGCCTCCTCTGGCTGAGCATGCCGCTGCCCTCGCCGCCAGCGGCAGCCAAGCACGACGGCCACCGCCCTCACGCACCACCGCAGAGGGACTGCGTATGTGTGGACATGTGCAGTCCGTCCTGGCGCGTGCGTCGTGACGTCACAACGCATGCGTCAGGCCGCGTTGTGGCATCATGACACACACACCGGGGTGGACTGCATATGTGCCGCCCCGGGCAGCCAAGCGGTACCGTTCACCACTGAGTGTAACATTATTCCAAACTGCAGAAGGGCTGTGTCAGTTGCTGTAAAGACAGCTGAAAGTTTAGAAAAATAAAGGGGGAGAACCTAGATGGAAAATAAAGTAAATTAATAAGCAGTAGATGCTTTAGAGTGTAATTATCAGAAAGAAAACACTTTGTTTAGCATACTTTATGTTAATGGAGGGCTAGTATGGCCCACTGTGCATAATTTAGCTGAACCATTGTTACAACATTTTAATACTTATATAGATATATATATGATTACAGCTACAAGGAAAAAAAAGACCAAAGCACAAGAGAGATCATAATAAGCACACGTGAACTCTGAAGGCCTAATTACATCACGGGGGAGGGTGAACAGTTACTGCTGATTCAAGCAGAAAATTGGGGTAATTTGTAAACAGGTAGAGCTCCTTTGCAGGTGCACCAGCATGCGTGTGGGAGCGAGGTGGAGATCCTGGAGCAAAAGGCTACCATCCGCCTTAGAAACACCGTATTACACTCCCTTACACTTTAAGCCAGGAGTCCCACATAAAAGCAAGGCAAATGATACCTCCATATCCTCTCATTTAAGAAAACCATGGAGCTGATTTTTTTTCCCTCCCAAATACTTTGACTGCAGTTCAGATTAATCAGATTTATTCATTTCAAGTTTCTGATTCTGGTTCAGAAACTTGATGGTGGATAGTTTGGTAACCAGTTTGGCAAGAGAGTTTGTCCCCTAACAAAGGATACGAGAAAGAGAAGGTTGGTCCTGTGTGAAATTTCCACTCACCCATACAGGGGTTCAGGTAGGGAATGCTAGACTCTAGAATTATGCTGCTCATTTTTGGAGGTTCACTTTCTTCCAAATGTGGAAAACCGGCCCTGTTGTGTTTGGGGGTCCTGTGGCCCATTCTGCTTAGTAGGACTTCTGCCCGAAGCTCCTGCCTTGATGGCACCAGTCCCTTCCTTTACCTTTTTGCATTCCCCCACTCAAGTGGAGCCAGGACACCTTGGATGCAGGGCAAGTTGGAGTAGGTATTAATTACAATGGGGGAGGGGACTTCAGCACAGAGGAGCAGCTTTTGGTAGCAAGTCTATATTTTGGGAACTGGTCATTTTGCCCAATGAAATAACTTGATTTCTGCCGACCAGAGCTGTGCACCAATGACCTCTCAAATTTTAACGTCCTATTTCTAGAAACTAAGGAAATGGGGAAATGAATTTCTCCCAATTTTTCACAGGAGATGGGGCTTCACCATCCGCAGTGGAAATAGCACAGCTTCTCCCCCCCCTCCTCTTTTTGTGTTGTTGTTGTTGCTCTGCTGCTACTGTCTCTCCAAATGGTCGCAGCAGCAAATCTTTTTGCATCTTTCACAATGTGGCAGAATGACTCAGTAACATACTGTGGCTTTGTGGGATGGGTGGTGGGAACAACAACCCTCAACCCTCCCCCCCCCATGCCAAATGGTGGTGAAAGTTATGTAAAGTGGCCTTCTTTTTCTGGTGGGTGGTTGAGAAAATTGGGGGGGGGGAAATCTGGCAGTTTCTCAGGCACATTTCTTCTGATAAATTTCTGCTCAGCTCTACCGCCAACAGTTTCTTAAAGCCCCTACACAAGTTCTCTGATTCATCCAGTGTGGACACTGCAGATCAGCTGCGAGTGACATCCAATTCAGCCTAGGCTAGCCCTGGCCCCATATGAATGTCACAGATCAACGAGCAATTTCAGCTCAGCACCAGCCCATGGCGAACCAACTGTATGGAAATAGCTCAATTTCGGAAAACATCTCGAAGCAAACACTTTCTGCTATCTGGTGGAAAATGTTAGAGATATGTGGGGACACACACAAACACTTATTTTTAATCTGTACTGGTATAAACACAGGCTCACCCTCAGTAACCGGAAGCCATTATTTTCATAGGAAAATAACTGTGACTGGAAGTGATCACTCACAAGAACGTGTGTCATCATCTGATAAAAAGGTGCTCCACCACATTAGTATATGAGGAAGGTCATGTATGGAAAGAAGGGAGGCTGTGGAGGAGGGAATGTACCTACATGAATTGCCCATTCATTATTTATGGCCATAAAGATTTGGTGCCCTGGAATCAGCGACATTAAAAGCTATTTTAATTTGAGCTATAATTCTTTTTTGTGCTTTCAGCAATTGACAGCATCTCAGATAAACATTCATTTGGGACTGCCAGATTAAAGAAGGGGTGGGTGGGGAGGAAGGAAGGAAAACAAAACTGATGGTATCTTACTTCCCCCTCCACTCAAATTCTTGCTGGACGATTCTTGCTCAATGCTCTGCCCACTTAAACAGCATGTGTATGATTAACTGCAGATGTATTCAGCAGCTTGCATATGTGGTTAATTTGCTTTGAATTTCCACGCTGTATTATAACACTAATGATCACTAATAACAGACAAACCCACAGTTTATTGAGTAAGTAATTGGAGACATTATTATTTTCACCATCCGAAAGGGGATCAGGCCGACCAATTCAAGCTGGCCAATACGATAAATAATGTGTAAATCAATCTCAGAAACAGCATGCTCCGCTTCTTTGCAAAATGATAGAGATTGATTGGCAGAGAGAGGGGGGCATACTTGCTGCTATTTCTAGGAAATAAAGTCAATAAAAGTCCATGTTCAAGAAGCAAAAGGTCAGGAGTGGAAGACAGTTTGATCCTGCTGCAAAACAGATTTTGCCACCTCAGTACATGGAAGTCACATGGCCTTGCACTTATGCTCTAATGGGGAAAGCTTGTGGCAATGGACACTGTCAGCATCTACTCCCAATTGTCCCTACAAATAGAAACAGTATCTCTCCCCCTGCCCTTCTTTGTTGTTGTTTAGTCGTTTAGTCGTGTCCGACTCTTCGTGACCCCATGGACCATAGCACGCCAGGCACTCCTGTCTTGCACTGCCTCTATCCCTGGCAAATTATTATCCCCTTTTCTTCCCTAACTTTTTGCCAATGGGATATGCCATGTTAAAATGTTGCTAGCTGTTGCTGAAACTGTAGTTTATCAAGGTTCAGCTTCCTCCCCAGGGACTCTTGAAGTTAAATCTATGAATCAGAGATGAATGCCTCCCGTCTCTAATGCACATGCACAAAAATATTTGATGCTGCAAGTCAGAATTGTCATTCATCAAGGGTTTAGCTTGCTCCCCATTATCTCTAGACGTTAACTAGCTTAGTGGATCAGATACATCAGAGGAGGAAAAGCCTGGGGCCCCCTAGTTCAGCGGGCCCCAAACTTAGGCCCGGGGGCCAGATGCAGCCCAATTGCCTTCTAAATCTGGTCCACGGACGGTCCGGGAATCAGCGTGTTTTTACATGAATAGAATGTGTCCTTTTATTTAAAATGCATCTCTGGGTTATTTGTGGGGCATAGGAATTCATTCATTTTTTTTCCTTCAAAATATAGTCCGGCCCCCCACAAAGTCTGAGGGATAGTGGACTGACCCCCTGCTGAAAAAGTTTGCTGACCCCTGCCCTAGATGGTGCTGGATGTTAGCTCCCATCATCCCTGACCATTGACCATGTTGGCTGGGGCTGGCTGGAGTCCACCAAAAACTGGAGGACTGCAGGTTCCCAGCCCCTAAAATATATCTTGTCTATAGCTGACAAGTAGATCAATGCCTGCACATGAACACTAAAGCATTGAGAAGCACAGAGCCTGTCATTTCACACACACTAGCTCCTGAGTTATACTTTGAACCGCTGACTGTAGGACAGTTATGTATTTCCGAAATTATCTTTAATAAAAGAACAGATGCCCTATTGGCTTTTTCATTAATGAGGGATGGTGTAAAGCAATAGAGTAGATGGTAAACAGCCTTTTTAAGGGGGGGGGAGAGAAGTCTCCAGTATGTAGGGTTGCCACATTTCAAAAAGTGAAAATCACATTCTGGCTGTTTTTAGAAAATTCCGCCTGGATGCTATTTTTGACAGACAAATCCCAGCTATGTCTGGGAAAATCTGGATGTATGGCAGTCCGACCAGAATGAGAGTTGAGAAAATTCAAACACAAATCTCCTTTTGTCTTTAGATGTTGAAGGGTGTGTCAGGATCCACCCAATTCAAATCAGCAGGATCTACTCACTCCACTGGAGCCTTTTGTGAAGAGCCATTGAAAGGTGTGGAGTGAAGATGGATGGATTATTTAATCCTGCCAAATCTCAGGGGATCTCTTCCACCAGCACCTGTGACCGTCCGTTCTTCCTTCTCTAACATGGCTGTCTGACCCAGTGGCACTTGTGTCTAAATCTCAGTTATAGCTTGGCTCTTATCCAGCTGAATTTGACCAGTGGGGGCTTTAAGACAAATGACCTATAATGCTCCATTGTCTTGTGATAATTCATTATGAAGGAAAATGAATAAATATATCATTTAAGAATATGGGTGATATTCAATGAAGTTTTATTCAGAGTAAAAGGTAAAGGGACCCCTGACCATTAGGTCCAGTCATGACAGACTCTGGGGTTGTGGCGCTCATCTCGCGTTATTGGCCAAGGGAGCCAGCGTATAGCTTCAAGGTCATGTGGGCAGCATGACAAAGCCGCTTCTGGCGAACCAGAGTAGCGCACGGAAACACCTTCTCACTGTAGCAGTACCTATTTATCTACTTGCACTTGGGACGTGCTTTCGAACTGCTAGGTTGGCAGGAGCTGGGACCGAGCAACGGGAGCTCACCCCGTCGCAGGGATTTGAACCGCCAACCTTCTGATCGGCAAGCCCTAGGCTCTGTGCAAATTAATGAGGATGACCAAGTTAGGTCCATTCATCCCTCAGTATCTACTCTGAACAAATCTTAGCTAAATATCACTTCTGGATTTTATGTGAACTTTCACATGTTTCTAATGAGCATGTTTTCATGGGGTAACAGTTGGGTGTAATAATAATAATAATAATAATAATAATAATAATAATAATAATAATATTAATATATTACCCGTGTTTCTCATATTATAAGTCATGTCTTATATTAATTTTTTCTTCAAAAAAACACGACATGGCTTATTTTTGAGGGATGTCTTATTTTTTAATAAAGTGCACGCGGGCGCTGTTTGCCGGGCTTGTCAAGCCCAGCAAACAGCGCCCGCCGATCTTCGGTGACAGGCGGGGGTGGGCGGAGAGCGGAGAACGATCTCCGCTTCCCCCCCACCCCCGCCTGTCACACAGCACAGGTCGGCGGGCGCTGTTTGCCGGGCTTGTCAAGCCCAGCTAGGAGCGCCCGCCGATCTTCGGTGACAGGCGGGGATGGGGGGAGAGCGGAGAACGATCTCCGCTTCTCCCCCACCCCCGCCTGTCACACAGCACAGGTCGGCGGGCGCTGTTTGCCGGGCTTGTCAAGCCCAGCTAGGAGCGCCCGCCGATCTTTGGTGACAGGCGGGGATGGGGGGAGAGCGGAGAACGATCTCCGCTTCTCCCCCACCCCCGCCTGTCACACAGCACAGGTCGGCGGGCGCTGTTTGCCGGGCTTGTCAAGCCCAGCTAGGAGCGCCCGCCGATCTTCGGTGACAGGCGGGGATGGGGGGAGAGCGGAGAACGATCTCCGCTTCTCCCCCACCCCCGCCTGTCACACAGCACAGGTCGGCGGGCGCTGTTTGCCGGGCTTGTCAAGCCCAGCAAACAGCGCCCGCCGATCTTTGGTGACAGGCGGGGGTGGGGGGAGAGCGGAGCACGATCTCCGCTTCCCCCCCACCCCCGCCTGTCACACAGGACAGGTCCGAAGATCGGCGGGCGCTGTTTGCCGGGCTTGTCAAGCCCAGCAAGGAGCGCCCGCCGATCTTCGGTGACAGGCGGGGATGGGGGGAGAGCGGAGAACGATCTCCGCTTCTCCCCCACCCCCGCCTGTGTCACAGGACAGGTCCGAAGATCGGCGGGCGCTGTTTGCCGGGCTTGTCAAGCCCAGCAAACAGCGCCCGCCGATCTTTGGTGACAGGCGGGGATGGGGGGAGAGCGGAGAACGATCTCCGCTTCTCCCCCACCCCCGCCTGTCACACAGCACAGGGCTGAAGATCGGCGGGCGCTGTTTGCCGGGCTTGTCAAGCCCAGCAAACAGCGCCCGCCGATCTTTGGTGACAGGCGGGGATGGGGGGAGAGCGGAGAACGATCTCCGCTTCTCCCCCACCCCCGCCTGTCACACAGCACAGGTCGGCGGGCGCTGTTTCCCGGGCTTGTCAAGCCCAGCTAGGAGCGCCCGCCGATCTTCGGTGACAGGCGGGGATGGGGGGAGAGCGGAGAACGATCTCCGCTTCTCCCCCACCCCCGCCTGTCACACAGCACAGGGCCGAAGATCGGCGGGCGCTGTTTGCCGGGCTTGTCAAGCCCAGCAAACAGCACCCGCCGATCTTTGGTGACAGGCGGGGGTGGGGGGAGAGCGGAGAACGATCTCCGCTTCCCCCCCCACCCCCGCCTGTCACACAGCACAGGTTGGCGGGCGCTGTTTGCCGGGCTTGTCAAGCCCAGCTAGGAGCGCCCGCCGATCTTCGGTGACAGGCGGGGATGGGGGGAGAGCGGAGAACGATCTCCGCTTCTCCCCCACCCCCGCCTGTCACACAGCACAGGTCGGCGGGCGCTGTTTGCCGGGCTTGTCAAGCCCAGCTAGGAGCGCCCGCCGATCTTCGGTGACAGGCGGGGATGGGGGGAGAGCGGAGAACGATCTCCGCTTCTCCCCCACCCCCGCCTGTCACACAGCACAGGGCCGAAGATCGGCGGGCGCTGTTTGCCGGCTTGTCAAGCCCAGCAAACAGCGCCCGCCGATCTTTGGTGACAGGCGGGGGTGGGGGAGAGAGGAGAACGATCTCCGCTTCCCCACCCCACCCCCGCCTGTCACACAGGACAGGTCCGAAGATCGGCGGGCGCTGTTTGCCGGGCTTGTCAAGCCCAGCAAGGAGCGCCCGCCGATCTTCGGTGACAGGCGGGGATGGGGGGAGAGCGGAGAACGATCTCCGCTTCTCCCCCACCCCCGCCTGTCACACAGCACAGGGCCGAAGATCGGCGGGCGCTGTTTGCCGGGCTTGTCAAGCCCAGCAAACAGCGCCCACCGATCTTTGGTGACAGGCGGGGGTGGGGGGAAAGCGGAGAACGATCTCCGCTTCCCCCCCCACCCCCGCCTGTCACACAGGACAGGTCCGAAGATCGGCGGGCGCTGTTTGCCGGGCTTGTCAAGCCCAGCAAGGAGCGCCCGCCGATCTTTGGTGACAGGCGGGGGTGGGGGGAGAGCGGAGAACGATCTCCGCTTCTCCCCCACCCCCGCCTGTCACACAGGACAGGTCCGAAGATCGGCGGGCGCTGTTTGCCGGGCTTGTCAAGCCCAGCAAACAGCGCCCGCCGATCTTTGGTGACAGGCGGGGGTGGGGGGAGAGCGGAGAACGATCTCCGCTTCCCCCCACCCCTGTCTGTCACACAGCACAGGTCCGAAGATCGGCGGGCGCTGTTTCCCGGGCTTGTCAAGCCCAGCAAGGAGCGCCCGCCGATCTTCGGCTCTGTTCCCCGATGCGCGACGGCTCGGGGAAGCAGGCAGGGAGCTCCTGCTGGGTTCCGCGCCTTCGCCTCTCGCTCGGTCGGGGCTACACAACATGGCTTATTTTCGGGGTATGTCTTATTTTTCACCAACCCTTAGAAATCCTGTCATGGCTTATTTTTTGGGGATGCCTTAAAATATGAGAAACACGGTATTTATAACCCACCCATCTGGCTGTGTTTCCCCAGCTACTCTGGGCTGCTTCCAACAGAAAAATACAATACAATAATCTATTAAACATTAAAAGCCTCCCTAAACAGGGCTGCCTTCAAATGTCTTCTAAAAATCTGGTAAAAGGCTCCATAGATAGAAACAGAAGCAGAAGGGATTCGCCCAGAAGATACAAGAAGTTGTGGGTTATTCCCTGGTATATCTTCTAAGGAAAATTGGATGAGAGGGCATGGTGATTTCCATTCTCTTATAAAGGAAGCCTTTCTCTGATGGTAGAAGCTGTTGCTGTCAGCAGAAATGAACCTTAATCTTTATTCACAGTGTTTCTTCTGACAAAGGTCAATTTAACAGCAGCAGCTTTTATCTTCAAACATATTTCTTGGCATATATGTTGTGAGAAATATTTCGCACCTTGTAAACTTCTAGACAGCTCTCATGAGCCTGTGATGAGGATTCATGAACTGCACAAAACTGGCATCCATGAGATAATCTGAATCAGTATATGGCTTCTGGCAGTTCTGTCACCTGGCATGGACTTAATGCAACGCCACAGGAATATATTGTTATATTTATTCATAACATGTTCAAAAGAATGAAAATCTGTATCTTAAAAATGCTACCTCTCTGGAATCTATCAATTATATTATTTCCTTTCAAGGATTTAGCACACATGATTCCTTTAGTCTACTAACTTCTCTTGAACCAAGCACACAGTTTCAGAATCATCTGAGATGTTCCAAATCTATATCTGAACCCTATTCCCTTTTGAAAATAATAATAATAATAATAATAATAATAATAATAATAATAATTTAAGTATTTACACTGTTCTTATCTGTAAACATAGGCTCGGAGAATTCAGCTGGATTGAACAAGGCAATCTGTTTCATCAGTGGTGAAACCACAAACTCTTCTAAAGCATCCACAAACGGGCTCTGACTTGCTCCACACACTGAGGGGCCGCAGTCACATGATGACACTGGGCATGCCCTGCGTGAGGGGAGGACGCACAGAGGGTTATATTTGGGCTTGCTCATCCCAGCTGCTGTCCAGCTCTTGGGCTGCTGTGTGGAGGCTGGGGTTGGGATGTGCAGAGGGTGCCCGGTGGCAGTAGGCGGTGGTGGCAGTCCCCTCAAAAATATAGGGGGAGCTGAAGCCCCCTCTGCCCCTTATACCTGGCACAGCTGTCCACAAATGTTGGTTGTTCAACAACACAAAGCTAAGTTCAACTAGTCTAAGAATGTAAGAAAAATTATCATCAAGACTCTATTCTGTCTCCAAAGCCCCTGCACAAGTCTGCCTGACAAGACTTATGCGTTCTTAATATTTATCTTATGATGGAATGTATTATGTTTATATCCCACAAGTTAACCACGATTAGCTCCCAAAGCAGCTTACTATAAAAACATGCAAAAAAGTACGGAATTATTTGGGATACATTGGTGTCCCTTCCATAGCGGTTGGTGATATACTCTAGATTCTTTGTGGGTCCAGCCGTAAGTTCTGCTAGAGCACAGGGTCTGAGGAGAGGCTTCTGCTGAGAGGAAGCCAGAAAGTGACTTGGGGGAGGAGTTAGCAGCCAGCAGCCATTCTATTTAGCTGATTGCAGCCTCTGAGAGCATGAAGAAGAAGAAGAAGAAGAAGAAGAAGAAGAAGAAGAAGAAGAAGAAGAAGAAGAAGAAGAAGAAGAAGAAGAAGAAGAAGAAGAAGAGGAAGAAGAGGAGGAGGAGGAGGAGGAGGAGGAGGAGGAGGAGGAGGAGGAGGAGGAGGAGGAGGAGGAGGAGGAGTTGGAGTTTGGATTTGATATCCTGCTTTATCACTACCCGAAGGAGTCTCAAAGCGGCTAACATTCTCCTTTCCCTTCCTCCCCCACAACAAACACCCTGTCATAGCTGCCAAGTTATCCCTTTTTTACAGGGATTTTCCCTTATGCTGAATAGGCTTCCTCGCGAGAAAAGCGAAAACTTGGCAGCTATGCACCCTGTGAGGTGGGTGGGGCTGAGAGACTTCAGAGAAGTGTGACTAGCCCAAGGTCACCTAGCAGCTGCATGTGGAGGAGCGGAGACACGAACCCGGTTCCCCAGATTAGGAGTGTACCGCTCTTAACCACTACACCACACTGGCATGAAAACAGGACTTGTAAACAGGGGGGTTTGCAAGTGCATTTTGAGGGGAGGCCTGGAGTGCCTCTGTGTATGTAGGGCCAAGAGTCATCAATGGCATAGCTGCCAAGTTTTCCCTTTTCTCGCGAGGAAGCCTATTCAGCATAAGGGAAAATCCCTTTAAAAAAGGGATAACTTGGCAGCTATGGTCAATGGCGAAGGAGCTGCTGTCTATCACCAGCTGCCACATGGAAAAGATCATAATGATTTTATATGTTGATGTTGTTCATTGTGGTTTTAAAGAGTGGGCTTAGAAGCACCTTGGAATTATTTGTATCCTTTAATAAATGGAGAGAGAGAGGCCAGGTATCACCTGGGCCCAGGCCTGAGTGTATACTTAGCAGAAAACCTGAATCTGCCTTTGAGTAATAAGTGAAAGAGCAGCCATGCTCATGCAGGGAGGTAGAAATCAAGGCTTTGCACAGTCATGCATCAGGGTTAACAACCTCCCTCTACAAGCTCACAGGCAGAAATGACCACACACAAAGGGGTTATCACTTTGGGAAGACCAGTCTCAAATGACTCTTTGCCACTTGGCTCAGGCTTAATTGAAAAAAGCTTAGTACACTAATTAATTCAAGCTTGGCTTGGCCATCCTTAAAAACACACACACAAAAAAAACCAGGGCCCACATCCAGGAAGCTAATATCAGCAGTATAATTTTAATGCTACTAAATAATCCCTTTATGGCAGGTAACATAGTGCTATTAGACTTGAAAAATGGAATTAAAATTAACTGGTGTTTTTTTTAGTAATGCAAGGATATTAGAATTAGAGTTGAGAAGGTCATTTATTATATTTTGCAGGACAGATAATTAAAATATCACTTTCTTTAACAGCAAGAGGCCCAATGTACAAGGTACATCTGTCAACATTTCTTCCTTCCTTCCTTCCTTCCTTCCTTCCTTCCTTCCTTCCTTCCTTCCTTTCTTTCTTTCTTTCTTTCTTTCTTTCTTTCTTTCTTTCTTTCTTTCTTTCTTTCTTTTGGATTTGTACAGGAGATATCAGAACTTAAATGCCTCTCTGAATTTCACTGCTAAAGAGCCTGGTTGACATACCCTATCAGACATATCACATGATGTGTCAACGTGTAAGTAATGCAAGAGTACAGGGAGAGCTCTCTTTCAGAATGATGTTTCAATATCTAATCAAAATTTATTGTGGTGGATGGAAGCTAGAAAAAATAATAAAGAGGGTTGGGCATCAGCAAACAGAAAGACTGCTGTTATTTCATATTAATTACCTTTTTTGGTTAAGTGGGAGACACACACATATATATTTTTTGGGGGGGAGGGAGGACATCTCTCTGAAATATCTGATAAAATTGCCTCTCTCATATCGACCTTCCCAAGCATTAAGATCTACAGGGGAGGCCCTGCGGCCAAATCTGGGTCAAAGAGCAGTAACACATTGGAGGATCTTTTCTGTGTAAGAGGTGTGAAATTCATCTTTAGATGTTCTCAATTGAGTCCAACAATTGAAGCTGGATGCTTCTGTTAAATGGACAAATAAAGCAACTAGTTAGAAGTTAGTTCCAAAATGTATACAATGCAATACAATAAATCACCATTGTTTCTTGATGCTTCTCTTCAGCACCATGTAATGGTGCCAGTTGTAAGTCATCAACCTGTAGTTACAAGTCATAGACCTTCCCCACTCAACAAATTATACTCATACTAATTCATTTTTGGATTTTGATGTATGAGAAGCTAATTCTGGGTGTAAGCATTTTGTCGTAAAACTCACAATGATTTGGATATTTAAGCTTGTAATGAAAGTTTGAGAGCACATATTAGAGAATTGAGAGTTGTTAGCACATGCCTTGAGCCTTTCAGAATTATAGAAAGCACACAGTGGGTATATTGATTGTGAACTTTCTGTGATCAATGCATTTTAATTTAACCAGTGTACAGTGTCTACAACTACTCTCTAACCCCCTAACAATTACATATGCAACACAGGTACAAGATCAACTAAATGTTCACAAAATGCCCCAGTTGCCTATTTTTTAGGGTTGCTTTTTTCCCCAAACTGAAATGGCAAACGTTATTCAGAATACTGAAAACTGTCCACTCTCCCAGGAAATCGAAAAGGGTATTTTATATATATATATATATACAGATTTGGCCTTCTTCTTTTGCAAAATGGCAAAAGTACAGTAGTGTGCATAGTTAGCTGGCACAGATTCAGCTCCTTTGTGGTGAAGTCTGCAGAGGCGTCTTAACCTGTCACAGCTAATGGGTTTTGCTGTGGACGCCAAAGCATAACATGTTGAGAGCATTTGAAGGAGGGGGGCATTAGAAATATCTAAAGTGTTGGCAGTCTCAACGGCTTGGAGGGAAAAAAGCAGCTACGTTTAACTGTTTTTCAGAAGCTCTACAAACACTGGAGAGTATCAAATCTAATGAAGTAGTAATGAAGTAACTGGGGTGGGGAGAGAAAGAATTGTAAAAAAAAAGTTTTCCTAAGTAATACAAAATCATTACAATGTCCTGCCAGATATGCATTTTTTAAAATGAGAGTTGTAATAACGGAAAATTAGATTCCATTACTTATTCATAGGCTTCTGGTTAATGCTGATCTCCATATAGAGCGATCCACTTTTATAAATAGCATCTTTGCAAGTGGTGCTGCTTTTGCGGGGAGGGCAAGCCAATGTCCAAAATATTGACTGGCTTTGTCAACAGGAAGTTCTCTTTCCCCACATCTACAAAAGAAAGCAGGAAATAAGGTTTGTTTGCTTGTATCAACAAACATGGCAAAGAAATTACATTGAATTGGCAAAAAGCCCAACCTTTCATCTTCAACTTTCTCCACTTGGGGGCCTAACTTTAAAAGGGAAAGGGAAAGGGAAAGGGAAAGGGAAAGGGAAAGGGAAAGGGACCCCTGACAATTAAGTCGAGTTGCGAACGACTCTGGGGTTGCGGTGCTCATCTCGTTTGAAATGGCCAAGGGAGCCAGCGTTTGTCCGCTTCCACAGACAGTTATTCTGGGTCATGTGGCCAGGATGATTCAGCTGCTTCTGGCAAAACCAGAGCAGTGCACGGAAATGCCGTTTACCTTCCCACCGGAGCGGTACCTATTTATCTACTTGCACTTTGACGTGCTTTCGAACTGCTAGGTTGGCAGGAGCTGGGACCGAGTAACAGGAGCTCACCCCATCACAGGGATTCGAACCGCCGACCTTCCGATTGGCAAGCCCAAGAGGCTCAGTGGTTTAGTAAAGGTAAAGGTAAAGGGACCCCTGACCATTAGGTCCAGTCGTGACTGACTCTGGGGTTGCGGGCTCATCTCGCATTATTGGCCGAGGGAGCCGGCGTATAGCTTCCAGGTCATGTGGCCAGCATGACAAAGCCGCTTCTGGCAAACCAGAGCAGCACATGGAAACGCCGTTTACCTTCCCGCTGTAGCGGTTCCTATTTATCTACTTGCATTTTAATGTGCTTTCGAACTGCTAGGTTGGCAGTGGTTTAGACCACAGCACAAATTAACTTTAGATGCAATTAAAACCGGGACCCACTTAATTTTTTAACCACGCATGCCCAGCTTCCTGTTCTTCTGTCTTTTCCACTTCTATCTCAATCTCCTTCTTTCTTCACTTGAACAACTATCCTTTTTTAAAAAAAAAAAAAAAACTTCCAAAATGATAGCGATATCAGCTTGTTGCAGTAAAAAAACACCACCACCATGATTTCCTTATTCTCCTTGTCTTCCACACAGAAGGAAACTAAGAAACTGCCTTATACCGAGTCAGACCATTCAATTTTAAGCTCTATATTATATACTCTGGCAGGCTGCTCCAGGGTTTCAAGCAGGAGTTTCCCCATCTCTACCTGGAGACATGAAGGATTGAACCTGGGATCTTCTGCATGCAAGGTAAGCTAAGGTCCTTACGCTGATCATAATCATGTGAAGGAGGGAAACATAGCCATGCCTGTTGCCCTCAACCACAACACATTGTTGGCACATCTGTGAAGGGAGTCTGGACTATACACATAAGTTCCCCTGTCAACATGTGCATGTCCACATCATGGGAGAAACCTATACATGATACATGAAGAGTAGGCCCATACTAATGCCACCTCAACATGTGGGTGTACGGAACAATAATCTCCACATTCCCAGCTTTCATTTAAAAACAAAAGAGTAATTTTTTAAAGCATACTATTTTCCTCATGTGTTTTGTGAGGAGGTTGCCTGCTCCAACATTTCAGTTCTTTTGGACTTTATTTATCTGGACTTTGTCCTTTGACCTCCCCCCCCCCCCGCACAGTGGTCCTTCGACTTACAAATTTAATCCATTTTGAACGGACCTTCGTAAATCAAAAAAATCTTAAGTAGAAGCCAATGGAGGGAAAATATTTAAAAATTTGTAAGTCAAAAAAATCCTATCTAAACTGCATCCAAAATGGCGGATGGAGCTCTGTTCGTAACTCAAAACATTCGTTTGTCGAGTTATTCGTAAGTCGAGGTACCACTGTAGTGGTTAAGAACAGTAGACTCGTAATCTGGGGGACCGGGTTCAAGTCTCCGCTCCTCCACATGCAGCTGCTGGGTGACCTTGGGCTAGTCACACTTCTTTGAAGTCTCTCAGCCCCACCCACCTCACAGGGTGTCTGTTGTGGGGGAGGAAGGGAAAGGAGAATGTTAGCCGCTTTGAGACTCCTTCGGGTACTGATAAAGCGGGATATCAAATCCAAACTCTTCTTCTAATTTGGCTATTCTGCCCCTTCACCAACATAGATGTAAAAGGTTCTTAGTTAAGTACACAAAAATACATAATGCTTATGCAATAATACTACAGTATGTTGCTTTGCTGTTGTTTTCCTAAACACACACGTAAATGTTGGTGTTGCTAAAGGTGTCATTCACTTTAGGTTTGGCTGTGACCCAGTTGTGGGTCCTGATCCAACACTTGAAGACCATTTCCAAAATGATCGTTTCCAAAATGATCGTTTAAAAGTATTTACTTTTAAACTCAGAAACTAGTCATTGCAGTGTCTGACTTTTCCTTTTCCTTTCTTAAATGCAAAAGAAGAAAACAGTATTTGATGAACAAAAAGCGTTATGCTTAAGGGATAGGTAGAAGATCTATAAATGGAATTCATAACTGAGATTCTTGAAAAGCTTTCACAGTAAATATATAAGAAACAAAATCTTGGTGAAGAAGCAGATTACAGTATAAATGCCTACATGCTGAAAGGCCACATGACATTTTTCCAAGATTCCCCAATGTAATATTGACAGAAAAGTACAGCATTATTACTTAGAAACAGTATTTGTGTTTTCTTTCTTTAATGGAAACTTTTATTCTCCCATTGATTGCATTAACATAATTTGAATTATTGGAAAACATTTACAGTATTCGTTTTTGACATGGGGCAGCTTGTAGGTAAAAAGAGATGGAAGCATCCTAGCCAAGTGGGGTTCTCCTCCTCTCTCATATCCTATTGGAGGGAGGAATATGCCTTCATCTCAAGATCTGGGATTCATGCAACTCTTAGCTAGGGTGTTGCAAGGTAGCTGAAATTAACCCATCACAATAAGCAATATTTAGCTGTGTAGCTTGCCCATCAGAGTCTGCTATCATACAAGGGGTTTATTGTGTTAGTTTAACTAATTATAAGGCTAGCGCTTCTGACCCTTTTCCTGACATTCCTTTCACACTGCACATGCCTGTTCCATCACATCTCTACTGCTATATCACCATGTTGTAGTAAATGATATTCATACATGTCATTCCTCCATACTGCCCTTCTCCCTCTACCTTCTGCCATTCTTCTAGGCTTTACCTTTTCAGCATGACTTTCTGTGCTGAATTACTGGCATGTTTTCTCATCAGGCAAAAACGAAAAAAGGTGTGAGCCTTGAAATGGGCAGGGAGCACAGTACACGCTAGTATGGTACCTTGTGGCTCATCACGTGATCGGCTGTGGCATGCATGCATGCATACAAACTGGGGAAATCGCTGCACAAAACTTGTGATTTTTCACAGAAAAAGGACATACTTAAAAGCACCTCCATGCAATCAGTTCAGTGTATTGAGCTTAGCCAAACTATTTTGCTTCTTCTCCTTGCTGCCCTTCCATGTCACAACTGGTGATATATTCACAACAACAAAAATACGCGTGCTATCAAAGTCACAAGCATAGCTTGCTTCGCGGGTTGGTGAATGCTTCTCTCTGTGAGGGAGCCTTCCCAGAGACGCTGAAAGAGGCAGTTATTAAACCGCTTCTTAAAAAAACATCCTTAGATGCGGCCAATATGGCCAACTATCGCCCAGTCTCAAATCTTCCATTCTTGGGCAAGGTGATTGAGCGAGTGGTTGCTGAACAACTCCAGACACGCCTGGAAGAAGCGGACCATTTGGATCCCTTCCAGCTGGGATTCAGGCCTTATCATGGGACTGAAACTGCCTTGGTCGCACTTGTTGATGATCTTCAGCGGGCTAGGGACAAAGGTGAGAGTTGTTTCCTAGTTCTGCTGGATCTCTCGGCGGCTTTTGACACCATCAACCATAACATCCTTCTGGATCGTCTAGAGGGGTTGGGAGCTGGGGGCACTGTCATACAGTGGTTCTGCTCCTTCCTACCGAGCCACGTTCAGAAAGTGGTGGTGGGGGGTGAGTGTTCGGACCCCTGGGCTCTCACTTGTGGGGTGCCTCAGGGCTCTGTTCTCTCCCCCATGCTTTTTAACATCTACATGCAGCCGCTGGGAGAGATCATCAGGGGGTTTGGGCTGGGAGTTCATCAGTATGCGGATGATACCCAGCTCTACCTCTCTTTCAAATCAGAACCAGTGAAGGTGGTGAAGGTCCTGTGTGAGTGCCTGGAGGTGGTTGGAGGATGGATGGTGGTTAACAGATTGAGGTTGAATCCTGACAAGACAGAAGTACTGTTTGTGGGGGACGGGAGGCGGGCAGGTGTGGAGGACTCCCTGGTCCTGAATGGGGTAACTGTGCCCCTGAAGGACCAGGTGCGCAGCCTGGGAGTCATTCTGGACTCACAGCTGTCCATGGAGGCGCAGGTCAATTCTGTGTCCAGGACAGCTGTCTATCAGCTCCATCTGGTACGCAGGCTGAGACCCTACCTGCCTGCAGACTGTCTCGCCAGAGTGGCGCATGCTCTGGTTATCTCTCGCTTGGACTACTGCAATGCGCTCTACATGGGGCTACCTTTGAAGGTGACCTGGAAACTACAACCAATCCAGAACGCGGCAGCTAGACTGGTGACTGGGAGCGGCCGCCGAGACCACATAACACCGGTCTTGAAAAATCTACATTGGCTCCCAGTACGTTTCCGAGCACAGTTCAAAGTGTTGGTGCTGACCTTTAAAGCCCTAAATGGCCTCGGTCCAGTATACCTGAAGGAGCGTCTCCACCCCATCATTCTGCCCGGCCACTAATGTTCAGTACCGAGGGTCTTCTGGCAGTTCCCTCGTTGTAAGAAGCCAAGTTGCAGGGAACCAGGCAGAGAGCCTTCTTGGTGGTGGCGCCCACCCTGTGGAACGCCCTCCCATCAGATGTCAAAGAGAAAAACAGCTACCAGATTTTTAGAAGACATCTGAAGGCAGCCCTGATTAAAAACAAAACATAGGATTTCAATGCAGCAAAGCACTTCCAAATTCTGCTTTTCTAACTGAACCTTCTACCACACCCAAATTGACCTACACAAACCTGATGTAAGTGTCCAATAAACGGTCAAAATGCACACTGCAGTCTTCTTAGAAATGGTGTTGAAAACCTTTTATAAATGGCATAGTCCAGTGAATCATTAAGTATGACTGTGTTTACTACAACATTTATTCAGCTAAGAACTTCAGCTGTTAGGCAAAGTAAATCAAATGGTCACTTGATCCCTTCTAACCCACCCATCCTGGCCACCACATGCCTGAACACTGCTGGCAATGGGGTGAAGAACTGGCTCATGGTTAGCATGCAACATTGCAACAGTCAGCATCTTCAGACAGATGCTGGAATAAAAGTGCTCCAACAAAACCCACCACTCTTGGCTGCCTTGCTCCCGCCACCAATGCCATGACATTCTGGATCATGGTGGTGAATTGAAATAGCACCGTACCTCTTCCACTGGGGTTTGGGAGCTGCTATTCTAATTGAACTTCCTCAGAGACAGATGACATGGGGGAAAAAACCTCTTTCTATAAAACACAAAGCTGAGTTGTAAGAAGAATAGTACTCTGCCTGGGAAATTAAAATGGTGGACAGGTCCCAGTTCTACATGCCCAGCTCTGTTACAGTGTCATTGCCTATTGCTGCTGGGTAAACTAATGTGGGGGGCAAGCTGATTAGGAAAGGACCTACTAGAAGGACTTCCACTGAATGCTCCATCAAACATGGGGTGGAGAAATGGTCATTACTAAATATATCAAATGGGTTAAAAAATAATAATACTCTAGGCAACCCACAAAAACAGCAGCACATTTATTATAGGAAACTTATCATAAGGAATCAGGTTGTTGAAATAACAAATGAGCTCACAATTGCTTTGCTTCAGATAACTCCCATATGCTTTTTAGCTATCTGTGGAAAAACAACTTATCCTCCCCTCTTCAAGATTACTACATGACATACAGTTTGTTTATTTTCAGTCCACTGAGGAGCTGGCCCAATCATGAACATGAATGGGGATCACAGGAAAAATGGGATGGGTAGAAGAATAGAAATGTTTATCATTAGGAGGATATGCAAATGTGCTTCATGGTCTCCTTGACGACCTTACAATCCACTTGGAAGAGTTGTATATTTTCACATGGGACTAAATGTATATGCAGGAGGAAAATAATAATAATCATGCAATCTGTGGAGGGGAGAAAGTTGCAAGCATAACATTCCCCACCTCTTCTGCCTGCATCAGCCAGAGCAAGACTTGCTAACATTTCCCCATGGACTTAAATCCATAAATGTAATATTAGTCACTGAAGGGCCAGAAACCATATTGACTCATTTTTTAAATGAGTTGCATTCAACATACACTTTTGAATTCTGGAAGTTGAAGGAGCTTGCTTTAAATCTTGACTCTATGGCTTAAGCTGCCACAGCAGCAGTGTAGTGTGTGTTGCCACAATGGAAACACTCACAGTTTAATGTTATTTTGGAGACTTGTCTGAAGAAAGGACAATGAACAGACCTCTTGTGGAGAGGTGGTGGTTGTCTTGGTCCAGAGAGAGAGAGAGAGAGAGAGGGAGGGAGCGGGAGAGAGAGAGAGAGAGAGAATATGTGCATCTACTTCTGCAGATGTGATCTGAAATTGCGGTGAGAGAAGGCACAAGTCCCTCTCATACCACTTGCTAAAGTGGCTAGAGCAAATACAGGAAATCATGGGAGAAAATAAATAATGAATTTTTATGTGAGAAGAGTAAATTGCATGCATTATCCAGCAGCAAACACTGGAGGTGTGTGTAGGGGGGGGGGGGAGTGAGTCTGCAATGGTTCAGGGGAAAAACACTGCACACAGGCTGAGAGGCAACTTCTTTTTTCTTAAGAAATCTGTGCCATGGACATTCTGGCTGATCTAGGAGTAGCTAAGGAGTGCTTAATTATTAGTCATAGCTGCCAAGTCTCCCAGTTTTCGTTGGAAACCCCCGTATTTTAAACCGTTCCCTGCTGGCAGCCCGGATTGGAAAAAATCCCGTAAACAGGGCCGTCTTGAGCAGATCGTGCGCCCTGGTGCTGAGGGGTGGAGATCGCTCTGCCGCCCGCCCCGCCCTTGCAGGGCGCAATTGGTTTCCGCACGGCTTTGCCACACGGCGCCCTCCTTGCCAGGCCGGCGCCCAGCTTACCAGCCCCGCGCCATGGTGCACTGCGCCACCGGGGGTCTACGAAGAGCCGGCCCTGCCCGTAAATCCCCTGGATTTCTTACCTGCCAGGGAGGCTCCATTTTGGGTGCTGGTGCCACCCAATTATGAGCGGAGCGGCACCGGAAGTCACTTCTACGCATGTATTTTGTTACTAGATAATCTTATGCATGTTTACTAATAACATAGCTGCCAAGTCTCCCGCTGAAAAATGCGGGGTCAGCAGCGGCGCAGCACCGGAAGTCGCTTCTACGCATGTCCGGACATGCATAGAAGCGACTTCCAGTGCCGCGCTACCCATGTATGGGCACTGGAAATCGGGCGGCGCCGGCACCAGAACTTGCTTCTACGCATGTCCAGACATGCATAGAAGCGACTTCCGGTGCTGCGCCGCTGCTGACCCCGCATTTTTCAGCGGGAGACTTGGCAGCTATGTTATTAGTAAACATGCATAAGATTATCTAGTAACAAAATACATATGGACAGAACTGGAGTAGAGAGAGGTTATTTTAAAGAAGTTTAAAACTATGGAAAATGAAGCCTCAGAAGCATTTGCTGCTAGACATTATTCATTCATTAAATATATATATTTATGGGGGAAAACATTTGAAAAAAAAGCCCTTTCACTTAACATATTATTTTACAGCTGTTCATCACTATCTAGAACTAAAAGTGAGAACAAATGTATATCAGTTACACTGTACACAATACTGGCTAAAAAGAGAAACTTCAGAGGTAGCAATGGGAATTAGCCAAAATCATGGAGGAAGCGGCTACTGAAGACTACTAGTAATGATGGCTATATTTTACCTCCAGTATCGAAGGTGGCATGCCAGTGAATATCAGTCGCTGTGGATCATGCCTGCTATTGCTTTCATGTCCTGCCTGTGGGCTTCTGGTGGACCTGTGGTTGGACAGTGTAAGAAGAGAATGCTAGACTATACAGTGGTACCTCGGTTTATGAACACAATCGGTTCCGGGAAGTCTGTTCATAAACTGAAGTGTTCATAAACTGAAGCGAACTTTCCCATTGAAAGTAATGGAAAGTGGATTAATCCGTTCCAGGCGGGTCCACGGAGTACTCAACCTGAAGCATACTTAACCCGAAGCATGGGTGTAATTGGTTCCAGAAGTCTGTTCATAAACTGAAGCGTTCATAAACTGAAGCGAACTTTCCCATTGAAAGTAATGGGAAGTGAATTAATCCGTTCAAGATGGGTCCGCGGCGTTCGTAAACTGAAAATTCATAAACCGAGGTGTTCATAAACTGAGGTTCCACTGTATAGACCTTTGATGTTATCCAGCAGGTCTCTTCTTCTTCTGTTGTTTTATTTTACAGCATCAGCATCTTAACAAGCAGGGCTGTTGTCTTCTAATTTTATTTGTTTCTTTTAGAATGCTTTGCAGTGTAAGAGCCATGGAAACCCCTTCACCCTGAGATTAGCAGACATGACTCTGCTCATGAGATCCTCTATTTACTGAAATCAAGTGGAATGTAACATCATGCAGAGCAGGGATGCTCCACCATGGAACTCATTGCGTAGTGATGTCTATCTGGGGACCTCTCTAAAAAATTCTGCATATACCTGACAACGTTCTGTAAACTAAATGCTCCACAAAGCTTCAGCAGGCATTAGAAGACATTTTTGTATCAAAGAGCTTTCCCCCTCATTATGGAATGGCTGTTATTTATCAAACCTGATTATTATGCTGTTGCTGTTTTACCCTTTATTATATCTAAAGTTAAATTTGTTTTAAGTGCATTGCTTTAGGTATTGATTTCTTTTATTTTCTAAAAAATAGTTTTTACCTTGTACATCTCTTGAAATTATGTGGACAGAAGGGGGTCTCAAACAGCTCTCTCTCTCTCTCTCTCTCTCTCTCTCTCTCTCTCTGTGTGTGTGTGAGAGAGAGAGAGAGAGAGAGAGAGAGAGAGAGAGAGAGATTTGAATCTTGATTGTGTAAACTAGCTCAAAGTCATAAGCAGCTTTCTTTGCTCTATTACTCCACCACTTCTGCCATTTGTTCCACTTGACATTTCCCTTTTGTTTTGTTTTTGTGTAATATATTGTAATTTATCACACAAGTGATTTATTACAACCTTAGAGCATAAGGGGGCAAATCTTAGTTAAAAATAAACCCAGCTACAGTAATCCCCAAGGGTGGTTTTTTTTAAAAGTTCTCAGACTTATTTTCTCTACTGTGCAATGCACATCATATAATTGTTTAATAGGAAAGCTGCCCCTACGCAATGTGTTTGGCACTGAATAGTGGCTTTTGCAGGGTGATCATGAGCAGAGATGCATTCTGAGACAGAAAAGCTTCCCCACCAAAGTAACAGAATGAGACCAAATAGTGTGAGGTCAGAGTTACACAGAAAGTGTGGCTGTAGCATAGCACAAAATCCCAGTGACAACATAGAGCTGCTAAGGTGAGCTCATACATGCTTCTTAAATGAATTTATGGTATGTACATTTCTTAGAATCAAGAGTGTCGCTAATGAACATGTACACGTTGGTTTGTTATGCACTGTACAATTGCATTTGATGGAAGGAAAGGTTGAACCTTAAAACCCAGCCCTGCATTGTAACCACCACTTTGAGGGCTTCCCCCCCCCCCGTTATAAACAGTATCTTAATTTTATGAAATAAATAAAATAAGTCTGAGTATGTGCTTGTTTCATCTGCTACCCTCAGTTTATTGATTTGTCCATTTCTTTTAAATATTTGTGCCCCACAATTCATCCAAACAGCGGAGGGATGCCAAGCCTGCTCTAGGGGTGGCCCTGTGCCCTTCTTCAGTCCTCTGTCTGGAGGTTTGCTCAGTTCAAGTCCAGTTTAAATACAAAATACAAAAGAAGGGGTTGCTGAAGCTGCCAGTCAATAGTTGGCACCCAGAAAGCAGACTGAAGAGACAGGCAAGTCACTAGTAGGGATGTGAAATCATTCAGTTCACATTTAAAGCCAGATGTGTGGGTTATAAGTAATAAATATTATTATTATTATTATTCCCTAATTCACACTTTCCGAAACAATATTTGAACCAGTATGCTTCTGAATACCAATTGCTGGAAACCAGAGGAGGGGAAAATGCTCTTGTGCTTGGGTCCTGCTTGTGGGTTCCCCACAGGCATATGGCTGGCCACTGTGAGAACAGGGTGTGAGACAGGCCCGTCCTAACCATAGAGGCTAGTGGCACGGAGAACCACGGCGCCGGGCGCTGGAAGGACGCCAAGTGAACGCAGGGTTCTGGAGATCTGGCCAGGAGGACAGCACTCCACTAGCTGAGAGGCTGCACCACGTCTCTCTCCTTCTCCGAGGACTCCGCGCTGCGCCTCCTTCTCATTTCCCCAGCGCTGGGTTCCGCTCAGTCGAGCTTCGCCACCAGCGGGCGCACAGCACCCAAGCAGCTCTTGCTGGTCCTGCGGTGCGCGTGCTGGAGGCGAAGCTTGACTGAGCGGAACCCAGCGCTGGGGAAACGAGAAGGAGGCACAGCGCGGAGTCCTTTGAGGTGGCCTCCTGCTGCTGCCGCGGTCCGCTTGGCACTCCCGGGTCCTTGGAGAGGCTCTGCAGGGGGGTGCTGGAGGGACCTAGCACCAGGGCGCTGGATGGGCTTAAGACGGCCCTGGTGCTAGACTAGATGGGCCACTGGCCTGGTCTTATGTAAAGATAAAAATCCATCAAAGAGAGAAGTGGAGTTTCAGATACTGTATTCCTGTCAGCCTGCTGTCTCACAAGCAATGGAACTGATAGTGCTTTCCCTACTGCTTTGGAGTTTTATTCTATCACAAATGAAGATGCAACTCTTTAAAAAGTGGTGGAACCATAATGCTATCTAAACACCAACTTACTGCAATTCAGAGATCATGGTAACAAATTTACAAAGCTGTCACAGAAGTAGGGGCAAATTATTTCTCAAAAATAAACATTTAAGATCAGACAATTTGACTCACATTTTATAATTTCGTCCCTCTTTCACACACTCTCTTTTAGGCCACTGCAGGTCTCCTTTACACGTGCAGTGACGCCTCCTTTCCATTTGCATTTAAAAGACGGTAAATTGCAGGGTTCATAAACATTTTTATAGTGATTTATTAAAGACTAGAATGTCACTCCTGCTCTTCACACTTAAGCAGTCCTGAGAATCAGCTGCAGGGCTGCCAGCACAATCTTGCTTGGCCCATAAATATGTAAGAACAAGCTCTTTTGAAAGGTATTTGTGTGAGGTGTGCGGGGGAAGATGTGGTGTGTGTGTGGAATGTTATAAAGACAGAGAGTGCACTATTTAAACAACATTTGTGGCACCATTCTTCATCTTTCCACTTATTAGATGACCCATTTCTATTCAGCCTCCAAGTAATAACTGGGTTTCCATAATTTACAAAGCACTTGGGTTTGCAAATTAGAAATGTTCAAAGGCAACTTTCCCATTATGTCGCTGAATAAACGATTCTTTATTTCCACTAGAAGAATCGGTTACAACCAGCAGAAAACATCAAAACCCAGAACTGTTCAGGGCTTTTGTTTAATTCAGAATCACAAACTAGCCAAGCCCCCTCCCCTGCAACTTTCAGGCAGGTTATTCTTAAGGTCACTGTTCTCAAAAGACAAAAGGGAGAAGATGTGTTCGGAGCTTTCTCGGTCTCTCCGTCCTCCTTTGCAGGCAGCAAAGTCACCAAAAAAGGTAAACAGTGCCAAGAAGTGTTGTTTATAAGGGCACTGTGATCTTTCCCGGATCCCGGTGGATTTCTACTACAGGGAATGTACAAACCGCCCTGAACAAACAGCATAGGAAGGAAATACATACAGACGCACCCGCACCCACACACAACACCCTACATCTCTTCATTTGCCCTTCCAATGACCAGGAGGGAGTGTTTCTTTCCACTTTTTCGCATTACAATAATGGCTTCACAGCTCTTGAAAAGAGCACTAGTGCAACAGCAAATGGTGCATGACATACCAAGGCCCTGGTCTTTTGTCGAAACAGCTCCGCTCCAAAGAAAAGTCTTTCACTGCCTTCTTTTTCCTTGCCATTAACTGTGATGAAATGAGTTTCCCCCCTTTTTTTATTCCTCCCCCCACTGCCTATTACAGACTGACCTGTTTGCACTTATGCACAGATTATTTCATAGAGACATCCTCAAACTCCGAGTTTGAGAGTTTGTGCCTACAAGGTTATCTGCTCACAAAAAATGCCTCATTCTGTATATTCTTTTCCTTTCTTTTTTTCTTTTAGTTGATCTCTCTGATAACAACAGGGCCATTCACTTTACATTCCTCTGATAAGTAGCTCCATACTAGAGACATCCCCCCCCCCCACTTTTGGGTGCCAATTGTCAAGACTCCAGCAGAAAATACATTGCCAAGATAAAAAGTAGGAGGTGTGTATGTGTATACGTATGGAATAAGAAGAAGCATATATTTGCTTTAAGTACAATATAATTTTTTTCAGAGAAACTCACTGCCAGGTATAGGAAGCTATAACAACAACGCCTAAGAATTTTAACACTGTTTTCAAATATAATCTCTTATAAAACTCGTGTTAGCAGCACTGAATGGAAACCACAGAAAATCAATGGTTGAACTGATTGCATGAATTAGGGTTTGATTAAGTTTAATCAAAGAGCTTACTAGAGTTTGATATATAACTATTTCCGGTCATAATAAACAACTGAATCAAGGAGCATAGGATCATAAGGCTTTACTATAGAAAATTACTTAGCACTGCGATACAGAACCTTATATCCACACTGTTAGGAAAAGTGAATTATTCCCATCTGCTTGACTTAGTTTTGATTAATTGTTTTTCTCATGAACTGTTTTACTCAATTCTTGTTATTATTTATTAAGCATCTGTTAAATGCCAACAATGCACAGGAACTCCACTGTGTACATGAGCTTTTTCTTCGCCTTCTTCTTGAATGGCTTCACACATTACTTCTTCACCCATGTCAGGGCTTTTCTCAATGTGGGGAGGGTGTGACTGAGAGACACGTGTATGTACAGTAAGTGTGGGTATGCGAGATTCAGGCATGTGGGTTTGACGGCGTGATCTGTCTTTTGTGTGGTCAGTGAGAGGGAAATATGTGTGTGGGGTGCATGTCAGTGAGAGAGACTGAGAGGCAGAGAGGGAAATATGTACAGTATGTGTGGCTTATGAGAGGGGGAGAGATCTATGTAGATTGGCTGTGTGTTTATGAGAGAGACGGGGAAAAGGGGACGCAGGGACGACTGTGTTTATGTGTATGAGAGAGTGAAAGTCATGCACGTGTGCCTGTGGTATGAATGTGCGCATGTGCTGTGTGTGTGACAACACAGAAAGAGAGGGAGTGTGGTGTAGTGACCATGAATATTTTCCTGGGTACTGGGAAATGCTTCCTGTTATTAGAAAGCAACAGTATTGCATTGGGGGTATCAATACTATGTGATCTCCACAATCAGGAACAGCAGAACATAGCTGATTTCCCATAGCAAACATGAAGTTGCCTTGCTTGGGGGTACGAAGCACAAGGGGAAGCAGTAATGGCTGTACCCTCTCTAATTGTGTGTAATGCTCTCTCTACTTGTGTGTTATAGCAGCCATGTTGCACTAAGCCATGCCCTCCATGTCAACTATTTTGTGTTATGCCATACACCATGGCAACCATTGTATGGCTTTGCTTTAAATAACAGTAATTATTTTGAATAGAGAGAGAGAGAGAGGAGCGAGAGAGAGTAGTCAAGCATACCTGTCTCCTCTCTTGTCTTTTTTGGTGATTGGTAAGTGGACATGCTATAAGGGACCCAGGTGGCGCTGTGAGTTAAACCACTGAGCCTAGGGCTTGCTGATCAGAAGGTCAGCGGTTCGAATCCCTGTCACGGGGTGAGCTCCCGTTGCTCGGTCCCAGCTCCTGCCAACCTAGCAGTTCGAAAGAACGTCAAAATGCAAGTAGATAAATAGGTACCGCTACAGCGGGAAGGTAAACGGCGTTTCTGTGTGCTGCTCTGGTTCGCCAGAAGTGGCTTTGTCATGCTGGCCACATGACCTGGAAGCTGTATGCTGGCTCCCTCGGCCAATAATGCGAGATGAGCGCGCAACCCCAGAGTCGGTCACAACTGGAACTAATGGTCAGGGGTCCCCTTTACCCTTTACGTGGACACCCTATTGTATTTCTTGCAAAACTGCAGAACACTGAATTGAGCTCCAAGTATGTCTAGGTATGACCGATAAGCTTTCTGGTTTCAGCTGATTCTTGTTGTGTCCTGGGATCCTTTTATAAGCTCATACCTTACCTAGCACTGCAATGTAACAGCTTCTACCTTACCCCTGCCTTTGTTGATTCCAGGTAAGCCAAAGTAAGCACCTACGTGGTCATCAAATTTTAATAATCTGGAAGCGTCCTACATAAACTGTACTGAATAGGTAGAACTGAATGGGCTGATGCGTCAAGATGTATGTTGTTTAAGCATGTCTCCTCCTGCTACTTGTGAGCAGGAATATGAACTCAGATCTCCCTAGGTCCTGTTCTACACTGTAAATACTGTATAGTAATGCTGTGGAGGGTATCAAATTATGGAGTACCTTGACCCATAAAGTATTGTATCCCCTCTCCTTGTTTTTCACCGGTTACTGGAGACTTTAATTTCAGCAGGCTTTTATGAGGCAGCCAGTGTTTTATATACTGCTGACCCTGTATATTATGTAATCATTTTGTTCTCTTATTATGAAATTGCCATTGAATATGCTGTAAGCTACCCTGAGTGGTGTATTTACACTAGAAGGTCTGAATAAAAATGTCCCCATAAATAAATAAATATTCAAGTTCAACTCACTACTCTGCCATCACTTTAGGGCAGTAGTGTTCTCCCTCCACCTAACTTAGCTTACTGGGTTGTTGGGGGGATAAAACAGAAGGCGAAACATGCATACCACACTGAATTCCTTGCAGGATAAGTGAAAAGAAAAAACGAGGAGAAAAAGGTGTGGATAACAATCCAAAGGGGAGGAGGAGAACTGGAAATAAAATGCAGACTAGGGGTGCTGTATTGTAAAACTTATGTCATATGCAAGTGTAAAAAAGGCACAGAAGTAGGATCCAGGTCATAAAGACATTAAATATTAGCCAAAGGCAGAGACAAAAACTGCAGTCTCCTCCAGCCCCACCACCCCTTCACCCCATCCCTGTGACAGAAGCACAAAGAGGCCGACATGCAAGCCTAAAAGACAGCAAAGGTCTCCCAGGCAGCGTTTCCTGAAAAGAAAAGCAAAGGCCCCTGTCTGTGTCTCGGTTTGAGGCCACAGTACACCCAGGCCTGCAGCTGATAACGCTGTAATAGTCCTCCTTTGAGGACTGGGGCTCCAGTGGGCTGATTACTCATTTATCACACCTGGCAGCCCCGCTGAACTATAATTACTCTTCTCTTATCCTGCTGCACTGTCATGTCCAAGAGGAGAAGCGGCGCAGAAGCTCCTGCTAATGACACATTACCCCCTTGACAAGCACTTGAAGGTTTTATTGTAAATATTCAAGATATAAAACATCTGAGATTCCCTTCTTTTTTTAATTATAAAAAGCAATTTTCAGGGCCTTCTTCTACTACCTCTCTCTCCAACCCCAAACCCCCCCTCCCCCGCCGGCTTTTTTCAAAACAGTAAAAGTTTCAGCGACCTTATTCCGCCTCCCCACCTTCTGACTGCAAACAAGCCGATTTCCCCCCTTTGTCTGTGTCTTGCTCACCGTTGCAAGTTAGCTCCAGTATCTCTGCAAAATTATCAACTGTAATGCCAGGGAAGGGGGTGGGGGGTGGGAGATAGGTCTTTTTCAGCGTGTGGCACTCCCCACCTCCGCCGCTACAAAATGTTACATTTTCCAATGCAAAAGAAAACTTTGCATTGATATGACAAATTATAAACCGGGGGTGGCAATGCAGGGGACAAGATGTGGAGTGGGGATTGGAGTAGGGGGAGGGAGAAATAGTAGCCAAGAAATGCATCACAGTTAGGCGAGCTAGGTGTTTACTGGAGTTAAGTCTCTCTCTCGCTGAGGGGAACAAACCTTGTGGTCTTAAATATATATTATACATTTTGTATGCTGTCAGCGTGAATCCATTCTTATTATCTGTAGGCCCTGAAGTGTCAAAAATGGGGTATCAAGTAGGAGACTCACCTCTCCCCTCTACTTTCACTTATTTGAGAGGAAGTGGCCCATGACGTTTAATGGAAAGTAGTGTGTGTCCTCGACAGGGCAAAGCATCTCTGGTTCTTACTGTGCATATACGCCTGCGACAGCTAAATCCCCCAACACTGTATGAGAAAAGTCTTCAAAGCCTTTAGCCAATGCTCTGTCGTAAACTCCCTTCTAGAATGACAGGGACCACCTCTAAATACATTTCAGGGTCCACTGTGGAGCATGCCCATTTACTTCAGTTCCTACAGATGTCCTCTGATAACATTCATCTGAAGAAGCCGGCATAGCAAAAGGAGAAGGGTTAGCAGCCGGAGGTTTAATAATATCTTTCAAAGGGCCAAGTGTGTGTGTGTGTGTGTGTGTGTGTGTGTGTGTGTGTGTAACAGAGAAGAACACCTTGGGATAAATGCATTGTGCAGAAGTATACCCTAAAGCATCCCAGATGTTTCTAACCTGACCCGTGTATTTTATTTTATTTTTGCACAAAATAATGGGCATTAATGAGGCACATTTATTTGACCATGTCATTTATACTTCAGGTTGGGTCAAGCTTATTTAAAACAATCTTTGGTTGTCATGTCTAAAAGTGTTTGTGAAGTGGGCAGTTTCGTTTTTTGCTACTTTTGTGTTCCTAATCTGTTTTTAATATCTTTATCACAATGCTGATCATAATCAGATGCATCTAATACATCTGCATGATCACAATCAGACCAAATGCATCTGTATATTTTCCTCTGGGCCATGGCTTTGTTATTTATCACAGTAAACACCTAAGTAAAAGAAAATTAAAATATTGGTGATGCTACTTAGGTTGTTGCAACCCAGTTGTAAGATTCAACCCACTAGCTGAAGACCAATGACTTAGTTAACCCACAGCAGGTGGCGCTGTGGGTTAAACCACAGAGCCTAGGGCTTGCCGATCAGAAGGTCAGGGGTTCGAATCCCCACGACAGGATGAGTTCCCGTTGCTCAGTCCTAGCTCCTGCCAACCTAGCAGTTCAAAAGCACGTCAAAGTGCAAGTAGATAAATAGGTAACAGCGGGAAGGTAAACAGCGTTTCCGTGTGCTGCTCTGGTTCGCCAGAAGCGGCTTTGTCATCCTGGCCACATGACCTGGAAGCTGTACGCCGGCTCCCTCGTCCAATAACGCGAGATGAGTGTCAAAACCCCAGAGTTGGTCACGACTGGACCTAATGGTCAGGGGTCCCTTTACCTTTACCTCGGGTTAAGAACTTAATTCGTTCCGGAGGTCCGTTCTTAACCTGAAACTGTTCTTAACCTGAGGTACCACTTTAGCTAATGGGGACTTTAGCTGCTGCCGCCACGCCGCTGCTGCACAATTTCTGTTCTCTTCCTGAAGTAAAGTTCTTAACCCGAGGTACTATTTCTGGGTTAGTGGAGTCTGTAACCTGAAGCGTCTGTAACCTGAAACATCTGTAACCCAAGGTACCACTGTATGCCAAAGATATCAGCATCATCCAGAACAGGCTTCTTAAACCTTGTGCCCTTCAGATGCTTCTGGATTCGAACTCTCATCCACTTCAGCCAGCAGGGCCAATGGTCAGGGATGATGGGAGTTGTAGTACAAAAACACCTACAAGGTACCAGGTTGGGGAAAGGTGAGCCAGACCAGCATCTCCCTTGAGCCTGTTCCTGCTATTAACAATTATGCTTCACATAGGTCAGGGCACTAACATTGCACACTGCATGCCACCAACATGTGATGCTATAGCAGGGCAGCCCAACTTTTCTTACCAAGTGGGCTGCAAGAGTATATGGAAATGGAACCTGCAGGCCACACACTGCCTTGTTATGTGGGGGAGAGGAAGAATGAAGCCAAAACTTGACACCTTGCACTGCCTTCCCAAAGCCAGCTAGGCAAGGTGCTGGGCTTTGGAAAGGAGGCACAAGGCTCTGGCAGGATCCGAGAGCCTCCATACCTCCATACCTCCTTCCCAAAGCGGGGAAAGTGCTAACTAGGCTTTGAGAAGGAAACCTTCTCAAAGCTAGGCAGCACAAGATGGTGTGTGTGTGTCAAATGTTGCTGAGAGCCGCCAAAAAAGGCATTGAGGGTTTCATGTGGCCCTTAGGCCATGTGTTGGACCACCCTGTTCTCTAGCTGACTTGTAACCTCCTCCCTTAGGTAGACTGACCCTTCCCCAATCCACACTGTAGGAATTCTGTCGCTATTGATGTTTGTGTTTCCATTTTATAACATGCAATGTTGCATTCCATGGTTTGACAAAGAACATCAAAAGGCAGTTTCTGTTATTTGTGGACAAATGTGTTATTGCTATTTGGCGCCTGCTAAAGAAATTCTAGCAGGCAGGCTTAAAAATGATCACTTTTTCAGACTAAAAAAAATATGATTCCAGGCTTCTAGTCTAAAATATTAACAGTCTTTGCTGAAGCAGGGAATTAAACTCCTTCTATCTTTTTTCTGCCTGCTTCTGTCAAGAAGCTACAGAGCATACAATTGCAGCGCACAGCTAACCATATAATTGATAACTCCCTAGTCTATTCACTGTGGGAATCTGTCAGTTAAAGTCTAAAGACGCAGACACACACGCTATGAAAATGAACTTACATAAGTCTTCAAATGAACTGAATGCAGCCAACATTTTGATGTTTAATTGGCTGGGTCTAGTTTACTAGCACAAACATGTATTTCAGCTATGGCATACTGCAGTCTGGCTCTCCCTGACAGATCTATTTAGTCAAAAAGAAGTGTATTTCCCCACCCCCACTCCCCAAGGTAATTGCTCAAAATCATGCCTCTAAAGTTAGGACCTTTCAGACTTTGCTTATTCACAATTTGCAGGCATGCAGGCTGAGCTATTTTGAAGCAAATGAAAAATCCATAGATCAATGTGCAGAGTCGTTCCAACAGACTGGCACAGAAGGAATCTTTTTCATGTGGAGCCAGGTGACAGTGGCAGTTACTACTGGAATCTTTTTGAATATACAACCACTTTTAGTGTAATGCAAACCTTTGAGATAACAAAGGATTTGAAAGCAATAAATTATCTTACCAAAGGATTGTGTAGGGTTATGGTTAAGAGAGCAAACTGCAAACTCTTTTTATTTAATTTAAAAGGTTTCTAACCAGCTTTCAGGGCACACTGCAATAATGTAAACTGATCAAAAATGGTGGGGTTCAGCGCCTTGTTGGCCACAGTGCTGCAATGCTCTCCCCACATAAATTTGTCAGGCACCATCTCTGTATCTTTTCTGTCAGAAACTGAAGGCACTTTCATTTCAACTTAGAATGTGTTTTAGTTCTACAGTTGCTTTAAAAAACATGGATAGCCTAACTTCTGTTATCTATGCTCTGGTAACACCTCTAGCCATGATTACTGCCATGTGATACCTATACTGGGCTGCCTTTGAAGATGTTTTAGAAACTGCAGCTGGTGCAGAATTTGGCAGCTGAGGTGTTCTGAACACGGGCAAGATCATCTGAGCACCTAACACCAAACATGGAGTCCAACTAGTTTCCAGGTTCAATTCAAAGTGCTGTTTTTGAGCTATAAAGCCTTATGCGGCTCAGGACACCAATACCTCAAGGAGCGCCAGGGACGTACCCAGAATCAAATCGGGGCGGGGAGGCTTTTTGCTTCTAGGGGGGCAGCTGCCCCCCTGCCCCACACTGGGTACGCCCATGAGGAGCGCCCCTCTCTATACAAATCACGTGGGACCCTGTGATCATCATCTGAGACCCTTCTGCAAGTGCTCCCTACATGAGAGGTTCAGGGAGTGGGAATACCAGAATGACCCTTTCCAGTAGTAGCTCCCCACTTGTTGAAAGCTCTTCCCAAGGAAGCTTGCATGGCACCATCATTTCATTATGTATATTTATATTCCTCCAGGCCTTTGGCTTTTAATTCTATGTGATCTCCTGACGTTTTTAAAATAGCCTCTTTTAGCCACATCACAGTTTGATTTTATTAGTTCTGGTTCTATTGTCTTTTTTTAGTTTTATGATAATCTTATACTGTTTATATCCCTGTGTCATAAACCACTCTGGGTACAAAAGTGTGAAAAGCAGCATATAAAATATTAGGCACGAATTCACTCAGGTTCAGACAGAGTTGAACGTGGTATCCTTCTGGAGCAGCTCAAAGAGGTTGGGGGCATTGTGCTTCAGTGGCTCCACTCCTATCTCTAGGCCCATTTCCTGAAATTAGTTATGGGATGCAACTGTTCAGTGCCAAGGTTACCCAGTAACCATCACAGTTGACTAGAAATTTTAACTCTGGTCTCCCAGGTCCTAGTTTGACACTCCAATTACCCCATCACACTGGCTCCTGGGATGACTAGTAGCCACTGATAGCCTTATCCTCCTTGAATATGCCTTCCCCATTTAAAGCTCCCTTTTTTGGTAGCTGACACAGTGTACTGGACTGCTTGATGAAAAAACACAGTTAAAATTATGCTTCTAAAAAGCTGTGTATCTCTAAAACCTGACAAACATGTTGAACAATAAGGTGTTTTATATAGAAAGCATAAGGAAAACCATAAAAAGCCAGGGGTGGTATAGGCTTTGTCAGTAACAGCAGGTCTTGGTACATGTTAAGAGAATAAGATCATTGTTGTATTTAGTTAAGGTGGGACACATAATTCCATGTTGTCTAGTATTTTTAGCAGTCTAAATGCATAACGTCTTGGTAGCATTTCTATGAACTCTTGGGGGTGTTTAATTTTGTTTTAATTACTATTTCCTAGAAAATATACTGTATTTTACTGATTACTTTAATTTATTTTGATTTGATTGTAGCTATTATAGAATAGGAACATGAAAACAAAACATGCTTAACATAAATGGAAGTAATGGTAAGTGGAAGTAGGAGAACTGGTTTTGCCTCAAACAGAATTATAAAGCTCTTTGGAAAATGCTAAGTTTTTAATAAAGTAAACAAACTGTACGAGCACAAAGAATTCAGAATCATTTCCAATTAATTGGAACTCTGTGGGGAGTAGAATTTATAAAATCAGCAAAAATGCTTAGGCAATGACCTGACACCAAGGAATCTAGACCAACCTTCTGTTTCCTCCTCCTCCTCCTCCTCCTCCTCCTCCTCCTCCTCATCTGGACTGCTGACAGGTATTTAAATGTGATCCTTTATTTCTTATGTTCAAAATATGAAGGTCTGAATAGGGCTTCTTCTATGTGTGCACACATGCATGTGTGTTTTAAACACAGAGTACATTGTGTATATATTTCTGAAGGTACATACAATTGTTCCCTTGTTGCATGGAAGTCACGAGGGCTATGGACTGCTTTCATGGTCAGAGGCAATATCTTTCTGATTACCAGTTGCTGGAAACTGCTGTGCACAGATCCTGCTTGTGGGCTTCCTGGAGTCAGATGGTTGGCCACTGCGAGAACCTAATGCTGGACTAGATTGGGTACTGGCAGGGGCGAATGAAGGCATTGTGACACCTGGGGCGGGGTGTTGCTACGTAGGGCACATGTGCGGTGTTGCTACATACGACACATGCACTGCACATAGCGGTTTGCCAACGACGACGCTCCAGCACCGTACAGATGGTGCCGGGATCCCTCTGTCACCGCTACAGTCATGAACAGAGGATCCTCTACATGTGGCTATAGCAGTGACAGAGGGATCTCACCGCCGTCTGTATGGCGCTCAAGCAAAGGATCCCAGTGCCGACGGCAAACCACTATGCACAGCACATGTGCGGCATCGTTACGTACAGCGCATGTGTGTGACACCACACATGTGTTGTACATAGCAGTTTGATGCTGGCACCGGGATCCTTTGCTCGCAGCTGCAGCCACGAACGAACAGGGGATCCTCCACATGCGGCAGCGCCGGCGCGATGGCTGCTCACACCGCCGCGAGCCCCCGTGGGGTGCCTTCTTGTCATCCCCCCCCAGACATAGCACCCGGGACGGACCGCCGCCCCCCACCGTGACGCCACTGGGTACTGGCTCTATCATTTTGCAAGGTTTGTATGCCACTAAACTCTACTCACTATGCCAATGCAGTTGTGGGAATTAAAGCTGGAGCTGGAAGACCAAACTCGTAACATTTTTTGAAATGCTGATGGATGTCAGGGACCATGCTAAGGAGGGCTGCACTGAGGAGGAATAGTGGAAACTACCCCCTCCCCCTGCTCCTCAATCTTTCCAGGAGCAGGAGGACAGTATAGATTTGGAACAGTGGTTTGCAGAGGAGCATAGTTCAGAAGGCAGAAGCTGGGAAATACTGGGTGGGGAACAGCTAGAAATACTGGAAGAGAGAGGGTTAACAGATTCACAGCATTTCTCCACTCAGCCCAAGGTCAAGAAGAGCTCAGAAAGTATCAGAACAGAAAGCAGATTACAAGATTTAGGAGTGATGTAGATTAATAGGGATGGAAGGGGTGTAAGCTTAATTGGGAACACCTCCATTTTGTGTTGATGTTTTCTTTTGTCCTTCACTGTGTTTATTAAAGAAACTACCTGGTAAGAATTTCTTTTGTTTGATCTGCTTATTTACGGAATAAGCCGACTCCCCAAAGCCTGACATTAATGAATATCCTCTCCCCTAGTCACACCAGAGACTAAAGGCAGTCCACTCCTTACAGCTGGCCAACCCAACAGTCCAGATTCATAGCATGAGGAACAGGGGAAGCACCCACAAAATTCCCTATGAAGGGGTCAAGCACCCACAAATTTCAGTGCCAGAGCCATGCATGCTGCATGGCACCCACGGCCCCAGGATCATGGTCACAGGGCCAAGTTGGCACGCCTGATGGGTTCACAAGCAAACAGTAGCCATGAAGCTGCATGCAGACATGTTCATTCTGTCTGAGAAGGTGCTTCTGATCTCACAAAAAAATGTGGCACCTGGTTCTCAATGACAGGACTGCCTCCTGCCCCTTTCGCTCATAGAATTGGTCCTGATGTATCCTGCTTTTGACATGAATGTGGCTGGGACAGAAGTGGCTGCTCCCAGACTTTGGCACTCCCTTCCTAGAGAGGCTAGTCTGGCTCCCTCCTTGTTGTCCTTCCATCAGCAGGGGAAGACTGCTTTATTATAGCATGTTTTAGGGGACTGACTGCTTTTAAGGAAGGGCTTTTAATAGTGTTGTGCTATTTTAACTTGGTGGAAGACAGGAGTGCCTGCTGTGCTCTGGTCCATGGGGTCACGAAGAGTCAGACACGACTAAACAACACTTTAACTTGATTTGTTTACCAGATTTTATAGATTTGTTTTTATATCATTTCTATTATAGTTTAATTACATTTAAAACTTTTTTAAAATATGTTTTTAACTTTCTGTGCTATACCTGTGTTTGTTGTAATGCTTGTGAGCTGCATTGCATCCCGGTTCTAGGGTAAAGGCAGGATATAAATAAATAACATAATAAATAATAGATACTAATACATTTAGAAGCCACTTCTAAACAGACCATGTTACATCCAGTTTCAGCTCCAGGCTTCAAAAAATCCTGGTCTCTGTTATTCCCTTGAGAGATAAGGAAGCACAGCTAGAGGGGAAAACAAACCCTCACAGCTTGCCGTTTCTCAAGTTTATCCAGAGATACACTATGAATGTTTTTAGAAAGTGCCTTTCACACCATAGAGAAGGTTATTTCTCTAGGCTAATTTTTAAGCTGCAACTTTGGGGGGAGGTGGGGAGGGGGAGAATCCTGCGTGCTTCAGAAGAACAATGCTATTTCTAGAACAATCCTGTCTACCTATCCTTTCTTTATCACCTTCCCAGTGCATCTTCCTGGCTGCATCCACAAGAGAATGGAAATACCCCCAGTTGTAAGCATGACAGCCTTGACTTCTGCAAAGTAGCTTAATTACTCATTATGAGATTCCATCAACAGAAGCTCCGGTCTGTGGTTTTGTAATAAGTGCTGCTATCTTTCGTTGGATTTTTCATTGCTTCACAAAAGGGGGGATGTGGAAGAGTTTTCCACAGCCACTTTTTTTTTAATTGAAAGATTTTAATGGAGAAAATCTGATGTCATTAACAACACTGACAGCTGTTTGATCCCAGAGCAAAAAACAGCTGAAAGGCTCAACTGCAGAAGGCAAAATTAAGAATGAAAACAAGTGAGACCTGTAACAAAATCTTGCAGCATGGAATGTTCCTGTTTAGGTTCCAGCCCAGCAATGCCCACTTCCAGCAGACTGCATTCTATTTGCTCCCCCATTTTCTGTTTTCCCCCCAACAAATAATTAACATTCTGTGGAAACAAAAAATGCTCAGTACCCCATTGGGCTGTTTTGGAGGGAGACACTCCCATTGGTCCCCCCCCAACCAAATAATTTTCTTTTTTTACTGCAACTTTTGGGGATTTGGCTAAATAGTTGTTGGGACTCAGAATCTGAATTCGTTATTACATAAAGTTAGTAACTCTTTTGTGAATGATATGGAAGGGAACCCCCCAAAAATCGATTTAAGTGCCATATGTCCTACCTTCTATATATATATATTTGGGGGGGGGGTGTTAGCTGACCACTGACTTTGTCCTCATTAGCTTTTGTTGCTTTTTTAAAGCTCCTAGGACTAACTTGAAGTTTTTCAATAATTAAAATTCTACTGAATTGTAATGTCTTAATTACTGTAATTAAAATAATAAATAACAAAGGAAGTATGACCCTGTCCAAACCTGTGATTCTGGTAACAGGTTACATTTACATTCATAGCACACTTGAAAAAATATACCCATATCAAATATTTAAGATCTATATAAAATCACAAGTAATAGTGTAAAAGTGTATTTAAACGGAGTCGAAGAAAGAAACAAAACAAAACATAGTATGACACGTGCTAGAAATCTGTCTCTGTTTTTCTTTTTAAATAGCATTCACTATTTAATTTAAATGGTACATTTATACCCGAGCCAATTACAACAAATTCCACTTACACATTCCAATTACAGCAAATTCCATGCATTTTACAGGCAAAATCCTTTAAGGATTTGGAAGGGGGGCAGATTATGCCAAGAAGCAAAATCTCCCTCTCCCTATACATCTGTCCATTTTTATTGCCTCTGTCACTCTCTCTTCAGTTCTGCAATTGACTTCAGCCCATCTGGGCCAAATATTGTTACCATGTTTGAAGAAAGACAGACTCCCCCCCCCTCTTTTTAAATCCTTTCGGAATGTTTTCATTCATTTAGAACGATGGGTGTTAAAACAGATGCAGAAACAACTATGCTGCGAGCATTTTCAAGACAGCTCTTTGTCTGACCACCCTCCCCTTTAAGAGCAGCAGAAGCAGCAGTTTTTTTCACCTGGAGAGAAGAGGCTTGCAACATCAGTGTACTGTCTGCAGTGCAGTGTAGGGGGAAACAGCAATCACTGCCCTGATCGCTGGGTGTCAAGGAGTGCTTTAGAGTGTCAAGACTTCAGTGTATGACAGCATAAGTTGAATGGGCTTTGGGACATGCAGTAATGTCAGCACATTGATATGTTCAGATCGTGGCACTGTGAAAATATACTGTGCACTAAAAGATGAAGAAACAAGGTACAATTAACATATTACTCAGAGTCTTTGCAAACTAGACTGCAGTGGCATTAAGTAGAAATGCAGAAAACAGGATTAGCATTTCTCCAACCCACCTTAAATGTTAAGAATAGTTTCCTCTTAATAGGAGAACTATTATGGCATACGATACAGAATGTTTTTCCTAGTAATACTGCACTTGGCAAAATCGACTACCATCCAGTCCAATTGGATGCCATAAAATGAGGCAATGGTCACTAACTCCACATGACAGCTCTCTTCCATCCCCTCCTGTCTATATTCCACCAGTTTATATGTAGTTATTCTCTGCTAAATATACTTGTCAGCTTGAACTTATTTCAGCTTGAGAGGACACCTGCTATTGCCAGCTTGTTTAAAAACAGCTCATATATATTAGGGGTGGGGAGAGGAAACAGCACTTGAATAAAGAGGTTCTCTTACTCGGGCCAGAGGTAGTGCTGAGGTCAAGCCTACTGGATAAGATTTCCAACTGCACCTGCTTTCACCAAAACAATCTGTGGCATGTCATGTTTTCTCATGCTTAGAAAGAGGAACATTTGCTTCCAATATTAAGTTCCTTCCTGCACCATTTCACTTACCACCTACAGTACATGATTGCTCTAGGCCAAAATACATGCAATATGAAGTTGCAAATAGCCCCCAGCCCCATTTTATTTCATTTCACAAAATGCAGCCACAGAGGCTGCAAAATGAGCAAAATATTGGCCTGGGGTCCACTATGTTTAGCTGGGTGTAGTTAGACTCTATCTGCAGATTATCCTTCTCCATGAATAAGAAGGTTTAATGTTCATTTGGAAGAGCAGGGGCCAAGGGATGAACCCAGAATGCATGGGAATGTTGAGGTGGGGTCTGGTGCATGTATCCTGTGCCTTTCCATAGTCAGAGCCCTCACACATACTTTAGAACAACTGAAAATATATCACATCTGTTTCCTATCTAATCCATGCATTTCCAAACCTTTGTTCCAGGTTTCACTTAAAGGGAAAAATATATATGAATGTTTGCGTTCTGTACACAGTGCATTGCATTGTTACATTAAGAGCAGGAAGAGACAGTGTGGAATGCAGTGCTTGGAGGGACTGTCTGGAAGCCTGAACCCTTTGTTCCTGATGTAGATCTTCACTCACCCCTTTTTCAACATTCCCGCTTCCCTAGTCCCACTTTTTTTACCCTGACCATTCACACCTGTCTAATCAGAAGACTGCATAAAAGCTGCATAACATTAATCTGTTTGTGGCAGAAACTACTGCAAGACATTCCTCAGAATTCACCTATAGCTTTAAAATATTTGCTAAGTCTGGATTTATGGAGTGTATTACCTGCAGGGAAATCCAATTTACAGGTGAGTAATTTCTATTTTCAATACATATCCTATAGAGAACACTATAAAGGTTCTGGTAGATAGCTAAAGGCACTTTATTAAGATAGGACAAGGGCGGTAAGACAGATACTCAGCCTTCCTATTCCTCTCTACCCCTTCTCCACAAACTTTGAACTATTCTACAAATAGTTTCAAAAAACATAACACTTCACAATTAAATTATGGGATTTGCAACTACAATATGCAATGATGGCCACCAACCTGAACTTTTTTAAAGGGGTCTTAGACGTGTTCATGAATGATTCTTTTTGTAAACCACTTTGAGGTTTTTTTAGCTATCAAGCAATGTATACTTTTATGAAATAAATAATGAGGATATAAATGACTACTAGCCATGATGGCTGTGAACTTCCTACAGTATCAGAGACAGTATGCCTCTGAATACCAGTTGCCCGGAAGCACAAGAGGAGAGAACTTTTTTTGCACAGGTCCTACTTGAAGGCTCCCCATAGGCATCTGGCTGACCTCTGAGAGAACAGGATGCTGGAAGAGGTGGACCTCTGACACGATACATCACGACTCTCCTTATATTCGTAACACTGTATGGTCAAATAGGAATGTCATTTTCTCATACAGTATTAAAAAATCAATCAAAGCTGGCTATCTTTTGACTATATATGGAGCTGATCAAGGCTAATTTTGTGGTGTCTAAATTTAATTTTTCTGGAATTCATAGATGGTCCATAACTTTATTATGACAAACCAAAATGTTACAAAAGAGTGAGCACTCTTCATCAGGCTGGATATCATTCCTTTGGCTCTGAGATATCAATAGGGGTGGGGGTTAGTGTCTGTCCAATGTCAGTAAAAAAAAATACCTATGTTTGTCTGATCACCACATTTGTATCCCACCATTTCTTTTAAGACTGAGCTTAAGGTAGTGACCATGGGGATATTCATAACCTCAATTTGGAGGTTTTTTTTTTTTTTAAGCAGTCATGTTAGCCTGTTGCAGCAAAAGCAGCAAATACTACTGTGGCAGCCTGAAGACTAACAAAAGTGTTATGGCACAAGGTTCACTCCTTTCATCCTTTCTTTCGCATAGCTGCCAAGTTATCCCTTTTTTTAAGGGAAATTCCCTTATGCTGAATAGGCTTCCTCGTGAGAAAAGGGAAAACTTGGCAGCTATGCTTTCGGGGGGGGGGGGTGATACCTAACTACACCATACTGACAGAACTGTGTTAAACTAAGCCCTACTCAGAGTAGAGCCATTGAAATTATGTTCATTAAGTTCAGGCATCCCCAAACTGCGCCCCTCCAGATGTTTTGGCCTACAACTCCCATGATCCCTAGCTAAGGGGACCAGTGGTCAGGGATGATGGGAATTGTAGTCCAAAACATCTGGAGGGCCAAAGTTTGGGGATGCCTGATAAGTTCAATGGGTTTACCCTGAGGACCAGCATTGAATACTACCCTTCATTGAGGGTCTCCCCTGTTTATGACTAACATTGGATATCACCCTTTAAAAGCAAACTCACATTCTTCCCTTTGTCTTAGAGTCACAGGGAGAGTTACAGCCAACAGCCACCCAAACCCAAGGAGAAAGTGGAGTTCCAAAATTACTTTTATGTCGCCACATTGTTAAAATCATTATGAGATTGCATCAAAAACAAACAGATGGATAGGAACCTATAATAGATTCTAGTAAATTATTTCAGAACCATAAATTATTTTGAGAGAGTGAGCATGCTTTGAAATTGCAAGATTAAATATATACCCTCCATGAACTGTATCAATTTTACTGTGAGTACATTATTTCCATTGGGGTTTATGCCATCTTTTTGTCTAGTTACACTAGTTAATAATGCAGTGAATTTGCAGTAACAGAGTAAATGCTATTTTGATGACATTACCTGATTAAATTAAAGATGACATTAAAAGGACCATTTCAATAAAGAATAGAAACCTCAAAAAGCAACTGTGGTTGAATGTTAAGTCAGCTAGACTCAGTATATATATATATAGGCAAAAAGGGCTGCACTCACCTAATGACTGATGATGGTTTGGGAGAAAGGCCAAATAGGCTTCTCTCTCTCTCTCTCTCTCTCTCTCTCTCTCTCTCTCTCTCTCTCTCTCTCTCTCTCTCTCACACACACACACACTTAAATGATTTAGAAAGATATTTTTTTAAAGTCCACAGAACCCATGTGTGTTTTTAAATAAACAGAAATAATTAACTGAGTCATATATTTAAAAAAGTAGCTTATGCACCAGTGAACTGGTCCAAAAGTTTATGATATGCAATTAAAAGAGTGAAGAAGGGAAATCAAATTTGCTGACGTTAAGGTTGGGGAGGGGAATCTAGTGAACAAGTTATATCCTTAGCAGATAACTTTTTTAAAAAAAGTTAAAGGCGAGCCCCCTTCTACATTTCACCCTCCCATTTCTACTGAAACATGTACCGTTGTTTGATTCCGAGTCAAGAGGAAGCAACTGAGACGCAATCAGCAGGGTATTTGGAAAGGATACAGGCCCTGGCTATGTTCACAACAAGAAAAAAAATGAGTCAGACTTTCCATTAGAGACTCATGGAACTGATTCCTAGGCAAATGGTGGTAAGCCTGTATCACATATGTCTCAATTGGCATAGGCAGCAGAGACCTGTTGCATTCCTAGAGAGGAGCAGGAGTCCCTACAGACCAGATTATAGCATAGGATCAAATGGGCTGTTTTGCATGTCTTTCCTTTTTTTTTAAAACATATTTTTTATTGATTTTACAAATTACAAAAGATGGTACATACATGAACACCTTTTCCACCTTCTACCCACCCCCCTCCATGGGTCCTCCCCTGCCACAGAAGTATCCCACGCAGGTGAACAGTCAGAAGTGGTCCATTTTATGATTGGATTTCTGTCCTCCTCCCCCTCCCCTGCCCCCGAAGCCCCCTCCTGCCACCAGGAAGCTCCAGTAAACCAGGGCAGTACGCAGGAGGCCATCCATCCAACCATCTATTGTCATACCAAAAAAAAAAGAAGAATAAAAAAGAGAAAAAGAGAAAAAAGAGAAGAAAAAAGTGACAAAAAGAAAAAAAGACAAAAAAATTCATCATAATTGTTAAATTCATAATTGTTAAACCATATTTTGTGGGCTTCCCCACCCTCCCCCCTTCCCCGGTTTTCATCCCTTATTTATCATCTTCAACAGTTTCATATTTTATAAAGTACACCTTTATACATTATACCACTTTTAAACTAACTATTATCATTTTCACCTAATGTCCAATCACTGAAAAATCAAACTCCCATTTTTTCTTCCCGTGCCTAATTTTTACCCCCTCTATAGGCCTCCATATTTTCACCTTTTTCCAGAATCAATTCACTTTTTTAAAACTATAACTATTCCCAATCTAACCTTGCACCCCCGAGTACCGGCTCCACCCCACCAATCCAGCAAGTTCCGTAGTCAGCAGTCCAGTTATAATCCTATTAACCCATCTTTACAATCACAACTTCACTTTCCCTTCACCCCACCCCCTGTTTACAGTCTTTTGCCATCCAGGCCTCCATATCAGACCCCTGAGCTTCTTCTCTTCTCTGCTTAATTTTTCCTTCTTCCCTGTGGGCATTCTGGAGTTCCAGTAAATCCAATCGTGCCCCCCTCGAAGGGGAGGCACTCCATCCGACTTTTTGTAGAATAAAATCATCATTTTTTTCCTGGTGGGCTTCATTTTGTGTTATATTATCACAGTCCTCATCCTCCTCTTTTTCTTCCAAATCACAGTCTCCATCATTGTCATTCTCTCTCTCGTCTTCTTCAGTTTCAATAGTTTCATCCTCTATGAAGTCATATTCTGCCATCACCATCCGGAATTGTTGCTGTAACTCTCGCTGTTGTGTCTCCTCTTGACATAGTTCTATTCTTACTTCCCACATTAAGGTCAAAACAGTCCGCTGGAACTCAGGCGAATACCTTATTGTTGACATAGTTCAATCCTGTCAAGGTCAAACCTTGTCACATGGGGTGGAATATGCTCACAGTTTATTTTCTCGACTCCATTTTAACAAGCTGGCTGCATTCTTCAAGTCTTTTTAAAAATAAAGTTCGAACTCACATTTCAAAAACATATAGACCAAAAAGAAATTTCCAAAAAGTCCAGAAATAAAGATAGAAATAAAATTTGACTTATAAATCCTGATCAGCTCACTGGGTTGTCTGGGCTGCCGGCTCCCGAGGAAAAGAAAGGTCTTTCTTAGTCTTAACCTCTTTCTGCAGGGCACTCACAACCACAGTCTTTCTCCCCTTTTACCCTGCATTTAGGGGAGATTCTCTTTGATGCCTTTGAGGGATCCTTTTAAGTTAAGACCTTCTATTTACGGCTTCGGGTTTCTGTTTACTGTCTCTTATGTTACCGGGGGGGGGGTGGCTTCCTCTTTTCCCCCTCTCTCCCAGGTCCAAATTATTGCCTTAATTTAAATTCCAAACAATCCAAATTACTCACAGTCTATTCATTTGCTGAATATTCTTGGAAGAATTGGCCGCCTCCACTTCCCAGACACGCAGCTTCGCGCTCTCAGAGCAGCAGTGTCAGCCTGTCCACCGCGGTTCACCTCCTCGCTCTCGGGGGCTTAAACAAAGCCGATCCGGGGAGGAGAGAGCCCGCTTTTGGCGCCGCCAGGCAAAATCCGTCCCCAAAAAGCTCGATTTGGGGCTTTTAAGGAGGTTTCGCTTCGCTGGAGCGATTCCCTCCACCTCTGAAGCGCCGAGGTCCGCTCCGCTGAACGGACCCCCGTCTGAGCAAGATGGCGCGGTCAACCGGAAGCCTGTTTTGCATGTCTTTCCAACAACACACTGCCCTCTGTTCCCTAGGTCAGCCACGGGCAAAGGATGTGCATGTGGGTGTGCAGTATAATAGTCTGTAGAAAATACTCCCCCCCCCAATTACTTGACTTGTGCCATGTTTACAAAAGGTTAGCCACCACTTCCATAGTACTGTTGCACTATGGGCAGCTTTTGAGCTCTTGACTGCCAGATGTGCCCCGTGTCTTCTGTCTGGGTACTTTACTGCTTGGGTGTTCTGCATGCTTTCTCTGTACATCTCCAAAACTCTACGACTCTGGCCTTATTTGAGACTATCTTTCTAGCTCAAACCAAGCAAACTTTATTCGTTGATTGGACATAGCGGGCTCTTGATCAGAAAAGTCCGTAGCTCAGTGGCAGAACAGCTGCTTTGCATGCAGAAGGGTTCTAAATTCATTCCCTGGTGTCTCCGGGTAGAACTGAGAATATCCCTTATATAAAACTTTGGTAAATTGCTACCAGTGGTCTGAATCAGTATAAATGGACCAATGGCTTGACTCAGTATAAAGGCAGCTTTCCAAGTTCCTGTAACATATGGATCATATGCTGTCACTGCCAGTGTTGTGTTCATAAATGCAGTGGCATCCTTGAGGAGTTTCCTTGGCCTCTGCACCCCCTCCACTTATCCATGAATGTCTACATATTTTCCCTTTAAAAGTACTGTATACAGGAGGAAGTTGGAAGAGGAAAGCTCTTTTCCCACTTGCACTTTCAGCCCTATGTATTTTTCAAGGTTCTTGGCACCAAATCTGCTGATCTAAGGATTCAGCAATAAGGCAGGATATAAATGTATATATAAATAAAATGCAAATAAATTGTTTCAAAGGAAATTGGTATTTAAATTCTCTCCACCTTTCTCATTTGTTTTTGGCCCAGTACTCTTCCCTCTGCTGAAGACTGCTTATGCCCTTGTGGTCTGCAGCAGATAATATGATGTTTGCAAGTTACAGAACACAAAGGATAGCTATCAAGTCATAATTATCGAGGGTTTCCAGACTTTAATGTTATCAGAAGAGCCTTGGCCCAACCCCCCATTCATTAGCTATGCATTCACATACTTAAATTAAGGTGACTGTTTGAAAATCCCTTGACTTAAGCTCTCAGAGATAGATTCCATCTAAAGAGACTCTCCTGAGCAACGTGACTGTGTTATGAATGACAAAGGTTCAGACAGAAAGAAGATGTAAGATTAAAGGTGGGTAGCATGAAACTCCTGTCATTTTAAGAGAAAGAGAAAAATCTGACTTTGGTTTTCTTCCTCATAAAGGATGGAGACATGTGTATATCAAAATCCGAATTCCCAGAATTGACAAGTTGAGGGCATACAAAACCTGTATTCCAGAACATGCTTTCTGACACCGTATCACTAACGAATGACATTTCCTCCTCCTTCCTTGTCACCCTAAAGCAGGGGCTGTCAGTGTTGTGTTCATGGGCACAATGGTGGCCTTGAGGTAATGAGGTGGTGCAGAAAAGAGGAGCTTGGACACTCTGGGGAGAAAGTAAAAAAGAAGTGTCCAGAGTTTGTGGTGTCCACAGCACTTCCTCAAAATTACAAATGTGCCCTGGGCCTTAAAATGTTCATGACCCTGCACACTAAGTAACACTTTTGGATAGAAAACTATTGTTAGAACATCACTATGAAATAGGACAGGAATGAAGATCGCCACTGCTACACCAAAACCTTGATAGCAATTAACTGCACCACACACTTCATCATGAGAGGAGGGGGATGTAGTTAGTGAGCTCTATTCAAGATATTAGTACCAGTGCATAAAGCCCTAAATGGTTTGGAACCCAAGTACCTCAAAAGAATGCCTCCCCTTTCCACTTTTTATAACAGGGAAGGGAGGGGGGAGAGACTGAGAGGATTAAGTTGAATGATAATTGGCCATAAATCTCAGCTGTAAGGATGAAAGGAAACTGTGGGCTGTGGAAAAAAGGCGACAGAGAGGTCTTGTGAGTTGAAAAGGAGCATTAAATCATCTAAGCTTGCATTTGAAAATAGTCCACTCTTCCCAGACTGAGGAAGAAATGGATAAGATCTGTGACACACTTTAACCAGCAGAACAGAGTGGATTGTTGTATGTTTGAAAACACTGAATGATGGGATGGAGCGATGCAGAGACTTTCAAGATGCCTCAGGATAACAGTTCCACCCCAAGTCATGATGGGAGACAACAACAGCTAAGGAAGGGTAAGATACACCACCATATATGGTCAGAAAGAATCATCATGGACACAACAGCCTTCATATGCAGGACAGAACAATGATAACAGTTATGATGTTCTATAAAGTAAAATAACACAATGACACAAATACAAATCATTAAGAATGAACCTGCAGTATAAGGGATCACTATTTTAACTGGAATGTAACTGAAATTAATAAAATCATGGAACACAGAAATATAAGATTAGGAATGCATCAAATCCACTACGCGGGGAGCCTAAATGTGTTAATTGGGTATTAATTGGTATTGTTATAATAGGGTTATTATTGGGGTAATATTGAAAAACTAATAAAAATTATTTGCAAAAGAGTGTCTCCCCCAATATCAACCATACCAGACCTTACAATCAGCAGAGGAGCAGTTTGTGGAATGCCCTTCCTGAGTTAATACATCTGACTAATTATCATCAACAGAAACATTATACTAGATCAAAACAAAATAAATTAAAAAAATCCTTCCAGTAGCACCTTAGAGACCAACTAAGTTTGTCATTGGTATGAGCTTCCGTGTGCATGCACACTTCTTCAAATATCCTAGATGAATTTGTACCTTTGCAATAGGTGTACATAATGACATTGCAGAAGTACCGTAAAACCTATCCTGTCGTCCTCACATTCTCTACCTTTCTAACTAAGCAGCCACTGGCACCACCATTGAGCTCTATCACTTCTACCCAAACTTTAGAGATCTGAATCAAAATCCCAGTTCAGTCTGCAGAGCTCTCTACCTTACTATGAACAGCTGCAGTAGAATGAACCTTTGGTAGGTACAAGTGCAATTCCTATGCCCCTCCCAATCACCCCCTCCCCATGCCCAGCTGTTGTTTTCAGCTGATCCATGCAATTCACTAACATCCTAGCCTTTTGAAAGGAACAATCAGTGATTTGGGGTAGTTTGGGAAACACAGAACTACACAAGTTCCAGCACTGAACAAAAGAAACAGTCCCTATCAACTAAATGCATTACTACCACTACGGTACTACAAATACAAATAATAATTGTATTATTTATAACCCACCCATCCCGCTGGGTTTCTCCAGCCACTCTGGGTGGCTTAACTGAAAATTAACAAAAACAAACAAACAAATATAAATAAAATAAATAAATAAAAGCACTTCATAAAGATCTCAATAATAATAATAATAAATCACACTTCTGAGTCCCCACCCCAAGTAAGAATAAATGAAAATACAGTACTAATATACAAATAGGTGGAGGGGGGGGGGAGCAGGAGGAAGACAAAATGCAAAGTGTCAAAGTGCTGCCTTTTAAAGAAAATCTGGCCACTATAAAGTGCATTGTGATCTCTATTAAAAAGTCAATATTACTATCACCCACCCCATAGTGGCACTTCTAATGAAAGAATAGCAATGAGATACTGCTGCAGGGAAAATGTCGGCTTTTTATCAGCCACTTGGGGTTGTTACAATTAAAGAGAAACTCAAAACAAATCAAAACAAATCAAACCTTTGTATTAAAAAGGAAACCAAATATGGTTCCTAAGCAGCAATGTTCTTGCTGTGGTAACATTTCTTTAATGCAACCATTTGTCTGTTCTTCCAAATGACCAAAATTGCCTTGGGCCAAATAAAAGGAATGTTGTTTCGAGCCACAATGAAGATCAAGTGGCAATTGAGAGAGACATGGGTTTCCCCCCCTTTTCTTTTCCAGAAATAAACCAACATGCACTCACCAATTTACACCATTACCCTACCCTGTATGGAAATATGTTTGTCTACTGTGTCCACCCATGTTCTATACACAGCATGAGGTCAGCCTTTACATTAGCCTCCTTCATGCATGCCTCCTTCATGCATGTTCATTAAATGTGTGGGGAGGATGGTAACCAGGGGCAAACTGTCAGGGGCTGCATGCCAGCAGCAGGAAGAACCAGATGTAAAAGTGGGCAGAGTCAAAACCAAAGTGGGTGGAGTCAAACTCTACCTCTCTTTGCCATTCCTTAGACCCTCTCTTGTCTCTTTCTCACTGCCCAGTTATCTGCCTGGGAAGGACAGATAACTGAATGGATCACTCGCTGAGTGATAAAGATCCTTCCATATATCCATCTGTTTCCACTTCCCTCTTCCCATTTTATACTCCCTATCCTCTTCTCCACTCCCACATGAAATTATATCACATGTTCTCCACCTCTGCCCGGCATTTATTATTACATTTCTAGCTCACCTCTCCTCCAAGGAGCTTAAGCTAGTGAACACAGTTCCCCCCTCTCCTCACAACAGCCCTGTGAGGTAGCTTAGGCTAAGAGACTGTGAATGGCCCAAGGTGAGCTTCATGACTGAGTGGCAATTTGAACCCTGGTCCAATTGTCTCACTACTGCATCCACATACAATCATAGGTGCTCCTCTCCGTTCTGTTTGAAGCAAAGTGTGACGGGTTTTGTTCTTAGAACATATGGGAACTTTGATATGATCACCTTATTATATGAAATGCATATGTATTGAATGTTGCTTGTTAATAATAGTTGTGTAAAGCTTTTAGGTTTTTTTCATGCTTTATGACAATCCAAGAACCCCTAGCATACATCTTGTTTGATCAATCCCAAACAAAACAAGATAACTTCAAGAAAGTCTTTCACATTCCAGCAAACAGCCTTGCAGTCAACAACAGCCCCTTGGGGACACATTTAAAATTGGCCTTAGTTAATGAGCACATGTCAAGCTCCGGAGGGTTACAGTACCCCAATTAAAAATTTGACCCACAGCTGCCGACAATCTGATACGGTATGCATATTTTTTAAATCACTATGCCCAGCACCTTGTGCAAACTTCAAATATTATAGAGTTTTTGCCCATTGTTTCTTCAGTGATCTTTGACATGGAAGAGAGAATGTCATCATAATAGCATTTATACTCAGAAGGTTGAAAGCTGAATCAGGAAGAGAGAGAAAACCACGCCACTGCATCTAGCCTCCAGAGGATTACACTGTTCTAGTCTGCATATATGAAGGGGTTGGGATGGGAGGTTGAGCTAACACAAATAAGGACTCTTTCCCTACATAAATAATCAGCACATTTTTTCAGCACCTTCCACAAGGCCTTCAGATTCTTACTGGCTTGCTTTAGAACTTATGTGTCTAGTGAGCCCTGCCCCCCTGGCCGCCTTTCCCTGTTCCTATGTGCATGCCTATCATTGCTAACTAAACATTACCAACATGCTGGCTGGGGCTGATGGATGCTGAAGTCCATCATTATCTGGAGAGCCACCAGTTCCCTTTGCCTACCTTACTCACTAACTAAATTATAAGTGGAAGGCCTCTTCTGCCGTGGAGCAATACAGTCCATCCAGGGATGGGAACTGGAAAGTGGGAAATGTCACTCTAACTGCAAGGAAAGATCCAAGGCAGCAATTAGAGGGAGGGAGAAGAAGTTTAGGATGTTTCCTCACACTATAGACAAGTTAACTGGAATGAATTGTAAGCTGTATCACCATACAGCTCTACCTTTTTAGAACCTGGTAGACCAGGCATCCCCAGACTTCGGCCCTCCAGATGTTTTGGACTACAATTCCCATCATCCCTGACCACTGGTCCTGTTAGCTAGGGATCATGGGAGTTGTAGGCCAAAACATCTCGAGGGCCACAGTTTGGGGATGCCTGTGGTAGACAGTCATTGGGTCTTAGTAAATTGTCGGGCAGGCTAGCACTGTAACCTTGATCAGTGGTCCTCAACCCCCGGGCCAGGGACCGGTACCGGTCCAAGGATCAATTGGTACCGGGCCGCCCAAGGAACGTTAAATACAATTAAATTAAAATTATTAAATCAAAACAATCTAAATAAAATATAAACAATCAATGCCCCCCCCCAGCGGGCCGCAGTAAAATTATCAAACATTGACTGGTCCACGGTGATAAAAAGGTTGGGGAGCACTGACCTAGATGGATCCTTGAAGCACAATGCCCAGTTTCTGCCAGGCTTACAGCAGAAACAACATCAGCAGTATTAGAGGTAAAGCAACAATGCTTGATTTTTGGGAGCCCAAATTTGAGCTTGGCACTCTGCTGTTGCCAATTAAGATGCAAAAGAGCAATTTGTTGATTTTAATCCAGGCAAGATTTTTTTTCTCAGTTCAGATTATCCAAGTGAGGTGCTTTGATGGATGTGAACTTTGCTGTGAATATTTGACTCTGCTCAGCTAGATTGCACGAAGGCCAACTGTTTGATTAATCAATCACACAGTGAATATTTGATATACTCCACAATTCATTTGCCTAAATCAGGAGGATTCATAATTTAAAAGGTGGGCTGAACAGATAACCTTCAAAGGCATCATTGGAGTGCTGTTTTGGTTTTTCATTGGCTTCGAAAGCAGGCTTAAAATCTCATATAGGAATTCAAAGGTTTGTCCGCACGATAAATGGTAAAAATGTTTGACTGGATGATGTTTGACTGGATGAGTGATCAGAACAGTATTTGAGTTTCTGACACTAGTCACTCAAAACCATTAAAACCAAAAACAAAACTAGAATCACAAATAACTCATGGACCTCAGCATTAAATGTTATCAAAAATTGCATAAGTATATCTAGTAAGATTCCAGTCTCCTTCCAGTTTGATTACTTTTCTGTATTAATGACCCAGGACTGATTGGGTCATCTCCAAGCCAGAACTATCTTGTGTTTCCTAGGAGTTGACACTGGAGATCTTCCAGAACCTGGATATTTTGAGTCTGATAGAGGAACACTGGATGAGATGGTGCCTATTTCTATTCCATGTATAAATGCTACTTCAACACTGAAAATGGAGCAGCTTTCTTCACTACACCCAGAGGCAGCAGGCTAGGTTTAAGAACATGGAGCAGGTCACATGTTCCACACAATTCTGTCCTCCAACACTTCCCCACTGTTCCCAACATAGCTGCCAAGTTATCCCTTTTTTAAAGGGATTTTCCCTTATGCTGAATAGGCTTCCTCGCGAGAAAAGGGAAAACTTGGCAGCTATGGTTCCCACCCTTCAGCACCTGCTGTCTGAGGTGGCTGCCTCACTCTGCCTAACAGTAGAGCAAGCCTTGACCTTGTCATGTCCTGTGGATTTGTTACCAGAAACCGACTACTGTGACTGGCTCCTCCCTACACAAATGTATGGGGTGATATATGAATGCAGTAATTTAATGCCCAGAACAGTGATGTGATGACTGTGTGTGAACCTAAATAATAGTGCCTCTGACCTCATGAGCCATGAAAGAAGTGTCCTTGCGATTTCTCTGAACATCTTTTTTTTAAATAAAAAAATAGATGTTTGTGAGTCATAATCTAGCCTTTAACGTGCAATAAACCAATTTCTAATCCTTCTGCACGCAACAACATCCTGCTGCTTCACTTAAATAAGTTATGTTTGAAGGCTGTGCACTTTCCCATTCCAGTGCTAGAGCACACACATGGCAAGGCAGTTCCCCATGCAGCCAGGGCACCTGCTTCCATGACATATGAGCACTTAGGACTTTTTTGGGTGCTGAATCAATGTCAGCACAAGCAGAGTGCTAAGAGAAAAGTGTGATGCAGGTATATTTGAAAAGGCATATAGGATTAGATTTTATTCCCAGGGGGGTGATCAGTGGATTCTACTGACGTTGCCTCCTGAAGGAGCCATACACCTTGCATGCCCTCTAGAGAGAAAGCTAAGAAGAGGTTTGGAGAGGAGGATGATAGCAATAGAAATGTGTTCAGCTGTGAAATTAAAAGTAGTTCAGCATGACATACAACATTATGTGTTGGGGTTCATGAAAAGCAATAATTAGGCTATGCTAAAATACTAATGCCACCACGGTAAAATTGCAAGCATCATATTGGGAAACATCAGCACCAATCTAGAAGTGTCTTGTCAGTGATTGTAAGCATTCCAAAGGTCTGGGACCTACATGAATGCTTTCTTTTGATATGTAGTGAAAATACCTAACCAGGCCTCAATTCCATCAGCAGTGAAACACTTCATCATAAACTATGTAAGTCACTCAGCTGCTTAAGGGAAGCTGTTACATCCCAGCCTCACCCATAATACAGCTGACTCTCAACTTACGTGGCCGTTATGTTCCAGGGACAGTGCATAAAGCCAAAATCGTGTTGACAAAACACATTGGGTTCAGTTGCAGGTGGGATTGCCAAAGACTTTATTCCTAGATGCCTGGTCCCATTTTATTTTATTTTTTTGCCAAGCATGTAAAGCTGAATGCGCAGAAGTTAAATGCAGTTATATCCCTGTTCAAGGATAATAATTCTGGCACCTTAAAGGGTTGATGTAAAGGTTAGTAAGATAATGTGTGTGAATCACAGCATGGAAAGTTCATTTCCAGGAACTAGGTCTAGTTCAACGTTTGTCCCTTTACAAAATAACCTATTTTGATTCCTGTGCAGGTTGTGGTTCAATTTTAAACAGTCATGTTTTCCCCAAAAAAAGAATCCTGGGAAGTGTAGTTTGTTACAGGTGCGGAGAGTTGTTAGGAGACCCCTATTCCTTTCACAGAGCTACTATTTCTAGAGTACTTTATGCTGCATGAAAATGTTTCTTCAGTTTACAAAGTGTGCTACTGCAAAGAAGTGATCACGTGAGGGTACTACATAGCTTAGTCTAGAAAAACTATTGGGTTTAATCCTGCCAAGATACCTCTGAAGTGCCCTGGATAATTTTCTAAAAAGGTTGCACCTTGCAAACCAGTTCAAATCATAGCTGCCAAGTCTCCCGTTTTTCGCGGGAAACCCCCAGATTTTAATCTGTTTCCCGCTGTTATCCCGAATAGAAAAAAATGCCAGAAATCCCCTGGATTTGCTACCTGCCAGGGAGGCTCCATTTCGGGTGCCGCTCTGCGCATGTCTGGGCACTGGAAATCGGGCAGAGCGGCACCAGAAGTTGCATAGAAGCAACTTCCGGTGCTGCGCCACTGCTAATCCCGCATTTTTCAGTGGGAGACTTGGCAGCTATGGTTCACATGAGCATCAGGTGGTGACTGCCACACCAAATGATGATTTGCATGTGTGAACCCATTACCAACAACTAAACTGTCACATCACCGACACAGTACTCTTCAGCAAAATTGGTTCACACACTCAGCCAGAAGACATCAAATACAGAAAACTCAAGCAACGTCCATGCATGTGTGGCACGGAAGTGTTGAACAGCAGCAAGTAATATTGCTTAGTATAGTAATTATAACTGTAGTAGTATCATTCTCCCTACTTTTCCCTGAATGTTCCAAAGTAATAACAAAATTCAAGAGGGGAAAACCCATGCACAAAAGTCTGGTTTTGTTTTGCTTCTTGTCAACAGCCCAGTCAATAAACCGCTACAAAAGCAAACATTCCTTCTCAAAATGCTTGTGAATGGCCAAATGCTGCATTTTTAAATGTGTTTTTAACGTATCCAGCTTTATAGATCTTAAATGACTTTCCAGTTCAGACTCCAGTGGAAGGAAAAAGTGTTATAAATAGCAGCAAGGTGCAACATTATTCTTTGCCATACTCAAGAGGCTAAGTGAAGGGGCAGAGCAATTACATTATTGAACAATGCAAAGCATTACCCACCGGCTTCATTATGATAACAGGAGTTTATCTGATCACAGCACACACTTGTTTGGTCCCTCACAGACCTTGTATGCCTCATAAGCCTTCATCAAAGAAACCTGCAATTTCTTCCATTCTGTAATGAAAATTAACATTCTTCAGCAAAAATTTCAGCCAGACTAGATATGTTTAAATGATTTCTCTGGAATTTTACCAATAAAGGGATGAAGGGGAGAGAAAATATTGGTCCTCATTCATACCTATTGTCACACTTCCAGATGTGTTTGAATTATGTGTGGAAGAAAGAGTGGAAACATAACTGGATATAGTTGCTCTGTAATAAGAAATATTGCCAAACAAAGGAAATTATGTCAAACACATTCTAGAACTGTTGTCTGGTTTGCCACAACAAATTATATTGGCAAATTGGGGCAGGGTGGAAGGCTGGCAAACGTGGCCTCAAAAATCAAGTGTATGTGTGAAAATACGCAAAATTTTGTTTGTTTGTTTATGGCTGAAGAAAGGCTGCCTATTTATTTTAGCACAAAAAGCAATGGCTATCTCAACCCTCCATGATTGTCTTGAGGTGGTGGGACCAGTGCAGTTTCACCAGCTGGCCAGACATTATCAAGAGATCTTTGGGTGGTTGGATATTGGTGGGTGGGAATCCTTCCAAAAATATGTTACGTGTAGAATGTATTTCATGCAGCCAAGTACATAGTTTTGAGAGCTACAAAATAAAAAGCAGTCCTTAGGCTTACAGATCCACTCCAAATTGCATGCTCCCGTTTTACATAGTCAAATAGAGGAGGATATGGTCCTTGCCTCTACTTTTAAACTTCTGTCTACCTTGATCCTAACACAGCCGTGCTGGTGTAGAAGGGAGGAGAGAATAGGTGGGCACAAACTTTTGTATGTGCAAACCGAGACAACATATTTAGCAAATAACAATACTGGCTGGCTACTCATGGCAGTATAAAAATAAATAAATCAAAACTTAGTGGGAAAATTGCAAGGTATTACATTATAGACTGGTGCTTTATAATGCTTCCTCCTGCTGATGGAAATAGCAAAATGTTGTGCTCTGAAGCAATAGGAAAATCATCAACAACAAAAATCAACTGAAGCTTCTACACTCTCTCTCTCTCTCTCTCTCTCCCCCCCCCCCCAGCCTTGGTATTTGCCAGATTATATTGTGGACGATGCAAATACAATATACAGCAGGAATAACAAATGTTCTATTTTCCAAACACACTCACATGATTTATGAAAGGTGTTCCTCACTGTGGGAAGATAATGCCATTTGAAATGGTCCATTTCATAAATCTATCCTCTGCGTCCCTAGCTGCATACAGGGCTACTATGAGCCCCTGAATCCAATAATGTTTTCATCCTCTATTGACAAGACAAGGGGAAAAAAGGAGGGGGGCTTTGTTCAGAGCAAGGTAATGATGCGGTTACAGAGGAACAGCATCTAAAACTCTCTCTCAGGGGCTTTTTCTGGTTATAGCCATACAGCTGTGAAAAAGAGGAAACTTGTATAAACACAATGAAAAAAATAATCAACACATGCCCTCTATCCCTAATGTCCCTTTTGCTACCAATGGCAATAATTGAAGCATGTGCCTAATTCTCAGTTCCATAATGAACGGCTTCTGCCTGAATCCTCTCTTTCCAGTCACACACACAACAGTTTCATTTGGGCAGCGGGGAGGATCAAGGCATCCTTATATTCCTCTGTTCACCAGCTTGATGTAGTATCTGTTCATTTAACTGGCAAGAATGCTTTGAAAAGAGGTTTTCATGCCAAATGCGGTAGCTAATCATTCAATTGCCTCCAATTCCCAGTGCTACCTCTGTACGGTTATAACAAAGTGCAAGACAGCTATCTACTAAAGGCATGTGGTCTTTAATTGAATTTATATGATATCCATATGGCTGCTTACTTATTATCTAATGTGTGTGTGTGTGTGTGTGTGTGTGTGTACTATATCTATGTCTATCAATTCTCTCTCAGCAAAATTTTCTAACTGTAATATATTAGCAGAACAAGAAAATGTTTTTTTAATAGAATCAGGACAAATTCATAATTATTTCTGAAGCAATAAGATTTGTGAATGGAGACTTGTGTGCTTCGTTTACACAGGGAAACAACCCATATGTTAGGTTGTATGTGAAAAGATGGCACTGAGGTACATAGCAAAATAGTATCTCAAGTTTCCCATCCCGAACTTGGGTAGATGATAGATTTGATCTGGTGGGCAAGAAACAGCCATATCTATCTATCTATCTATCTATCTATCTATCTATCTATCTATCTACAGTGGTGCCTCGCAAGACACTTTGTCTTGCGATAATTTTTGTCTCGCGAAGCGCGGTTTGTCGTGGCAAAAAAACACACAACAACAACAACAAAAACCACCAGAAAACTTTGTCTTGTGAAGCACGGCCATAGAATCTTTGTCTTGTGAGTCACCAAAAACATCGCAAAACGCTTTCATCTTGCAAGTTTTTCGTTGTGGGAGGCATTCGTCTTGCGAGGTACCACTGTACCTACCTACCTACCTATCATCCATCCATCTATCTATCTATCTATCTATCTATCTATCTATCTATCTATCTATCTATCATCTATCTATTTATTAGGGCTGTGCAACAGATTCAGCTGAGGAGCCCAGGCCTATTCAGAGTAGGGCTGCCATACATCCGGATTTACCCAGACATTACTGTGATTTCAAAGGTAGAATTGACACCCGGGGGGAATTTCCAAAAGGTGATGATTTGTGGCAAGTCACAAACCCTAATTCAGAGGAACTAGGGTGCCAGACAAGTCAAGTTCAGCTACGATTGGATTGCTACGAGTTGGGCTGGATGGCCTAAAACAACCTGTAGCTGGCAGGGCATCAGGCAGGAAGAGAAAGCTCTGCAGATAAGCTAAGACCGATCTGATTCTGCAGGAGTGATCTTGCAACATGCATGTGAAAGCTGCTTGCGGAGCATCACTTCCCAGGGCCACCCCCTCGATGCAAGGTCTCCTTCCTCCACTCCTCTCCCAGCTATAGGTTTAATTTGGGCTTTCAAAATCATAATTAAACATTAGCCCCTTCCCCGAACCTATTTGGGACGGATCTAGGGCAGTGTGATGGTCCCAGGTCAACACAGATGCTGCCGCCCCTTGGAATAGAGGAATGAGGTGGCCCAGTGCGGGGGGGGGGGGAGGAGGTGCTGTACACATCCCTGCTATCCTTACACATCATCTTACAAATGTACATTATATACCTCCCTCATCTGAAAAGAATTTTATTCAATCTATGATGCTAGTTTCTGAACTGTCTGGAAATGGGGTGGGGGACACAGCTGCAAGCCCTATCCACAGCACAGCTGCATAATCACACGGAACCTTATTATTTAACTTAATTCCCCTACATGTGAATTCAGCTCAAATCACCAGGTCAATTTTAGGGTACCCCCATATATTTAATATCCTTCTCTCCCAAACACCAGATGCTGATGAAGGACCTTTGTAAAATGTGATATTTCCATGGCCTTCATGATAACTTTTAATAGTGTGCTTGAAGGTTCTGAGGTGCCATTCTTAATTTGCATATTTTGACTTGTGCAGATGGGGGGGGGGGAGACCCTTCAAGGTCAGTTTCTGGGGAGAAAACACTGAGCCGGTAACTCCATTAATAGTCGTATCACTGCTTTGCATATTTATTTTACTTCCATTGTGTGCAACGGAAACCCACAAACCTTGGTAAACTAATAAGAGGTGGGTCATGCATGTATGTATATTAGAAAAATAATAATCTAAAGGGTATTACTTATCCTCTCTGGAATTCTCTCTCTCTCTCTTTTTAAATTTCAGTAACACAACTTTATTTTTATTTTTTTTGAAATATTTTTTATTGATCTTATAACAGAATACAAAAAAAAGAAAACATAACAAAAAGAAAAAAGAAAAATTTCAATCTCATACTGATTCTTAACATTATGGACTTCCCCGTATCCCCCCTCTTGAGTTCGTCCTGATAACTAGATTTGCAGTATTCATATATCTTAATTTTACATCCTGATTTATCACTTAATCCTAATCTTAAACATTTATCCTTACTAATCTTAAACATTTATCCTCTTTTAATTCCCATTCCTATATTACATCATTCTCTTAACATTTATACAATTCAAAACCATTATTCACTACCCAAAAATATCCATACATCCTTTTCTATATCTTCTTCTTTGATCCCATATTTAGCCTAATTCAACCCCCCTTCTTTTGGAATCGGGTCTCCAGAGAATTCAGCTAGCTCCTTAAAACTTTCCAGGTTCAGACCGTCTTTATCCACTCCATAATCATTTAAACAATATTCTGCCTTCACCCCATTCTTACTCTGTCCCACTCCAAACCTTGCTCTGTCCTTATCCTCCCCTGCCACGTTCCCAGCTCTTTATCTTCTTTCTCCCTTTCTTTCTGTCCCCCACATACATCCTCTCCCCCCTCTCCTCTCTGGAATTCTCTATCAAAATAAAGGAGGTTAAAATGGTATGGTGCATTTCTGATAGGAAATGTTACACATTGTCTCCTTCCAACCTCTGGTTCGCCGACTTTGCACATCATGGTAAGCCAAAGTATGGTTTACTGGGACTACACAAATGTATTGACTCCCAGAGAGCAACTTGCACCTACTTTGTCCTCTGGCCTTTTAGCTCAGCACTGGACAACAACCAAGTGAGGGTTTGGCTTAGTGTGCCACTTTGGATCATGGTTTAGATCTCTCCTCCGTAGCCATAGTCTGCCGCTAAAAACAAACCTTGTTTAATGAGGAGAGACCTTAACCACAACCCCACATTTGGACACCCCACTAAGGTAAACTTTGACTAAGCTGCTACAACTGAGCTAAAAAACCCTAAGAATTAGAAATGGTTTGGCTTAGCATTACATGCAAATGCAGCCAGTGGTCCTTGATAGGTACGGTAAGTTGTTGGATTTCACATTTCCTGGCTCAGAAATATGATTCGTCACCCCATGCTGCTAACCTTAAATATGGGTTGAGCATTACAGTCTTACAGATTGAAATAGATAACATGTTTTTGCACACGCAAAGAGATTGTAACCTAAATCTATTTTAGTCAAAGTTGTAGAAAACGTTAGCGCTCACACAGAGCTAAGCAAACACCCCAAAAGGTTTTTGGTTTGTTTGTTTGTTTGTTTTAATGACTCCAGAGACAAGTGGCCAAATCTAATGGTATGTCCAAGGCTTAAGGGAAATGAAAACGTGCTACCCCAGAGCTTGCATGATCAAGCTTCATGAAGCCTCCCAACTCAAGTAGTAAACAGCATATGCAAAGACTTTTTAATATGGGCTCTGCTAAGTGTCACACAGACTATGCTTTCCTAACCTCTTTAACTTACAGCAATATTGTTTTTAAAAACTCATAAACAGTGACTCACTTACAAACAGAGTAGAAGGGAGTTTATCCACCCACAGGTCCCTGCAGTGGCGGAGGAAGCTGGTCGGGCACCCGGAGCGGCAAGCATGACATGCACCCGGGGGCGGAGCATTGCTACATCACACGCATGTGTGCTATACAGCGGTTTGCCGCCGCTGCCGCTCCAGCACCATACAGATGGTGCCAGGATGATGGATCCTCTGCTCACGGCTGCAGCCGCATGTAGAGGCTCCTCCATTGGCGGCTGCAGCCATGAGCAGAGGATCCCGGCAGCATGAGCGAGCAAGTCAGCCGCCGCCGCACCGAGCGACGCTTTTTACCGGGCGGCGGGGCTCGGCTTGGGAGTCAGGGGGGGTGCTGAGTGTCACCCCCCTCCAGGGTGGCACGTGGGGTGACCCGCCCCCCCAACACTCCCCTTGCTACGCCAGTGGGTCCTTGCTGCATTTAGGAGTGACAGCTTCAACTGCTGCTGGGGTCCCAGTACCCTGATAATGCTCCCACTAAAGTAGAAGGGGGCAACTTGCCAAGCGGCCCATGAAACTTAAAGCTACAATTTAGGGGGGAAACAAAACACTGAGTAACAGAGTTCTTTAGCAAAATGTTGCCCGAAAGTCTTACTTGGCTTAAAATCCAATTTGCTTTATATAGCTGGGCATAAACAACATCTTGTTGTATCAAGATCAGTGTTGGGCTGGTACTGGATCAAGCCATCAGGTGAAGATGCTGGAGGTGAGCAGTATGCCTCCAAATACTGGGAGTCACAAGAGGTGAGAGTGCTATTTGACTGCTTAAAGGTTCCCCAAAGATATCTGTTTGGCCACTGAGAGAACTGGATGCTGGACTAGATGGGCCTTTGGCCTGATCCAGCAAGGTTCTTGTTATGTTGTTAAGAAATGTGGGTGATGCTATGCCATGTCAAACCCACTTGCATGCTCAGGGAGGACAGGTGAACAAGCAGCAATAGAAAGGAAGAGCAGGGCCAGGTGGAATTTGTTAGTAGTGTTGAAGGCAGCAAGAACAACAGGAGGTGGAACCAGAGACACTGGCAGGTACCCTGACTGATTGTAAGAAAGAAGGCAGGCAGGTGGGGGCTGGCAGGGGAGATTGATGGGGAGTACCCATTATGTGTATGCATATTTTAATTGAAATATTATAAATCATGGGGGTGCACAAAGGGTGTGTAGGAACTTAACAGAGCTTAGTTTATCTTTCAGTTTCTGTTTTGTTAATGCTGTCAATATTGTTTTATAGATTTTAAATGCTGTATTGATCTGTTAATCATAGCCCATGACGTTTGCTTTAATTGTGATGTTTAGCTTATATTTTAGTTGCTGCCTTGATAACAGTGTTTTATAGATTGCAAGTGTTTTGCTGATGAATTCTTAATTCTATATGTTTTATGATGTATTTGTGATGTTTTATTGTGTCTGATCATGTTATTGTTATTTATTCTTTGTAAGCCACTTTGGGATTCATTTGAATGAAAAGCGGCAAAAAAATATAATCAATCAACTAATCAATTTCTTCACTTGTGAGGAGGCTGTGGGTGGGTGCTGACAGTGAGCATCTTATTGAGGACATGGGCCTCAGCTAGTGCCTAGTGATGTTTTGTCCAGCCCCAGCCCTGGGTGAGGCTACAGTCTAGGAAATTTGAAGGATTTCCAGGTAACTGGCTTCATAATTACAAAAGAATCTAGGTCGTCCAAGGCATAGATAATGGAAATGGTGGAAAGGTGATACAGGAGAGGCAGGAGGGGGAGTTCCTAACACCTAATAAAAGCTTACCCACAAACAAACATCTTTGCTTCCCCCGGTTATATAACTGACAGAAAATAAAATATGAAAACAGCTATACATCCTTTTACTGATTTGTAATGCATTTTGCATGTTCCAGGTTATCAAGTGGAAACAACAGTTGCCACTTACAATCAAACACAACAGCTTGATTTTAGTCCCACTAGGGAAGAGGGCCAAATATCTTCTTAACACAGGGGTGCTTGAACACTTTCTTCCCTATGTTCTTCAGTCTGCTAGTTCCTGGAGTCTGGTGTGTCAGTCAAACTGATACAAGCTCCCTGAAGCAGCTTTCGTAATCTGAGGAAGGGGTCAGAGAAGCAAAAATGGCACCTGAGAGCCCCCTGTGGTTGCTGGTTGGGGAGGTTTAGAAGAGAAAAAGCATCAATTCTCCTTACTTTAGTCTAACTGCAGACATTTATCTTCTGAGCACTATTGGTAATGAAACAAGATTAACAGTGGTACAGTTGAATGCTTTAAATTAGCAAAAGTGAACAGCAGGTTCAAAGGCTGGCCATCTTGTTTGGACTAAGTCCTGTCACCATCCACTCTTGTTTTATGTGTGTGGGTGTGGATGTGTGTTTTAAAACGTATGTCTGTGTCGAACCTCATTTTAAAGAGGATGTTTAATTACTTTCACTCCTATAGTCATTCCATTTCTGTATTTCTCCTTTATAAACCACTCGTGCAAAAACAAAGCAAGCAGAGATAGGGGAAATCAATACATAAAAACTGAACATTTAATTATGTGGTATTATGGGAATCTGGAACCTTTTAAATTAAGGATCTGTTAGAAAAAAAATAAATGCAAGAATCAGTTTACAACTTTAAAAAAATGAATGGTATTTTAAATGTGTTTTACACACACACACACACACACAGACAGACACTTTAGTTTTAAGTTATAGCTGTAAAACATATGAAGAGATGTATTATTAAAAACAAAAATAAGTGCAAGTGTTATTTAATAATGTCTTTTATTTTTTCCAATAGCTTGGCTATTTTGAGTATCTTGTACTGTAAAGTGAAAGAAGAAATCCCAGTCTATTGATTGAAAAAGTACATTATCTAAAAAGGCACTTTTGTCTTTTCAAGAAATAAAAATGCAAAACAAAAGCCAAAATGTAATGATTTCTTTGGTCGGGAAAGCCGATGTTCAAGTTCATTATTATGGTACTTTTCAATGGAAATTTCCCTGCAGCCCTTAAGAAAAGGAGCACTAAACTGAGTTTTATATGTGAACATTAAAAGGAACAGTAATGTACAGGTATAAAGTGAGCGATCAGTCTGAAGGGGGAAATGTATATTTCCCCCTTTCTTGTTAGCCTACACCATTATTATCTTTTCAGGGGATGTCAAAACCCTTTCGGTGGAATTCTCATTTTTCATACATTTGGGAAGTGTATGTACAATTATTTTAACGGCACCAAGACAGCTGCTGCAAAACCAGTTACTTGCTTCAGAGTTAAAAGATTCTAGGGGGAAATGTACAGCAGGCAAAACAAGTGGTCCAGACACATCTCTGTTGCACTCCTGGGCTTAATGAAAAACAAATATAAAGAATACATTATGTAAATATGTATGTTGGAAGGACAAAGGGTTTTTACACACACACACACACACACACACACACACACATTGGCTGAAGCTGAGCAATTAGGGGTTTTCAAATATACAATGCCTTGTTGAGGAGCTTTACTTTGAAACATGAATTGGAATTCACGTACAGAACATAATTAAAATCTAAAAACGGACTTGGCTTTAACTCTACTTTCCCCTTCCTGTTGTTTTTTTTAAGAGCCTATCGGGTTACAAAAGTACTTGCATTGTCTCTATTTTCAGGCAGTAGAGTCTTTTCTACTGATCAGTTATCTTTGATATGAGACATCAATGTTGTATGCAGTATAAGGTTGGGGAGAAGAGAGGGAGGAGAGAGGGATAGTGGTAAACTTACATTCTGTTACTTAGTGTATGTGTGAGGTTTCTGTGTCAGCGTCACTTAGGCAGGTTCTCCTCCTGTTCATTTATTATTTCTCCTTGTCGGTGAGAGAAGTTGGAGGAGCAGGGCATGGTTGGTTGACTTTAGCTGACTGCAGTGAGATTTGTTTGCTGGGGGGAGGGGACTGTTGGGTCAAGTTAGCCATATTGATTTGTATGCTGTTGGTGAGTTATTGTTCTTGTCTTGTTGGGCTGTGTATATAATAAAGGAGAGCCATACTGGGGTGAAGGCGTCCTCTTTTATTTATCCCCGTGTCAGTTCCAGTTAGTTGGTTAGCTTTTCTAGTAAGGCTGTTTCCCATACGTTTTGGTACCAGTGGCCTATTCTCACTCCTGAGAGGTCTTTCCAGTATCCAGCTATGATGCTTCTGGCTGCTGGGAGTAGGTGGGTTATAAGCTCCTTATAATGTGAGTGAGTGTTATTGTCTTGGGAAATACTCGTTAGGGCTAGTTCGGAGGTGGCTTCCAATACCTGTTATTGTGTGTATTCCTTGTAGGATTGCTGTCCAAAAGGATTGGAGTTTGGGGCAATCCCACCACATATGGAGATATGTACCTGAATGCAGACCAGAGTTATGTCTATATCTAAGCTACACTGCTCCCGGGATTGAGAGAAGCCCACAGGGTTGTACAGATATGTGTGAAGTCATGCTCCCCTCCACTGGGTCCTGGGATGTGACACTAGAGCCACCCACCAGAACCTTGGTAAAAACCTTGAGGACATTAAATCTCACCATGTCCCATTGTGCTGTCCAGCATGACTCTTGTTTTCAGTATACATTCTGTGATTAATTTATTGCATTTTCAGATCTACAACAGTACACCTGGTTAATAGACAAAGACAACTCTTTTCCACTAGGTGTATACACCAATTTTTGTTTTATCACTGCTAAAAAAAGGAACAGATGAAAAACCCTGGACACAGATTGTTGGTCATGCTTAACCACAGCTTAATGACAAAGCAAGCAAAGTGGAAAGCTTATATATCTGATATTGCACTGTGAAGTTTGACACTTGCTTTTCAGGGACATTTTATTAAAAAGGTATATAATACAGGCTGCAAAGAAAGGTATCAATAAGTCATAATCAAATAAGTTCTTCATCACTTTGTGTTACAACAATGCAAAATATGTATTTAGCTTTTTAACTGAACAGAGCATGCTGTAATTTAATTTTTCAGTGTTATTTTTTGGCTGGGCTTTTGTATTTGGGGACGTTTCCTAGGAAAATCTGTCAGGTGAGAAATAATCAACTTTCTAACCTTCATGCTTTGGGGAGATGGTTGCCAGTGAGCCATACACAGCAAAGAAGGGGAAACTTTTGGGAGGCTGGCTCCAAGCGACGGTGTTAAGACAATGTTTTCTTCTCCCAGTTAAATGCTTTGTGAGAGGTATAATATGGCACTGGGGTGGTCAGGGTGGGGGAAAGATACAAATAAGGCAGCTCATAAATTCTAAACAAAACATTATTATTATTATTATTATTATCACCATTACAATTTAGAATTATATCCCACCTTGCCCTAAAGGTTGCAGATTACATGTGAAACAAAAGCTCTAAAATCAAAACTATGGGTCAAATAGAAAATGCAATAAAACCCATCCCAGTAACAGAAACCTGACCAAATTCGTCTCCCTCAGTCTACCCATCTATTCAGCCCTCTGCTTGGATTCTTGTTCACTATGGTTACCTCAATGGATGCAGATTGCAGTAGCAAGATTATCCTTGGCTGGGGGTGTGGATGACTACATTAGCCTCCCCTTGCCTTTTCTGCTGTACCTGGAGAACAGTACTTTCTTGGAGGAAGCAAAAGGCTTGGCTAACTAGCCCCACCAATGAACAGGAAGAAACCAGTATCTTGAACTGTAGTCAGAATGGCATAACAAGCAAATACAAATGCCAGAGCATTGGTGCTAATATATCCCTCACAAGACAGTCCACCATTTGCAGAGCTGCAAATGTCTGCAATGGCTCAAGCTTTTGAACACTGTGCATTGTTGCAGTCAAATAAGGAAAAGGGGCCAGAAACGATTGCAATTCAACAATGAAACAAAGTTTGGTTTGTGCACATGGGTGTGTAGGCACATGAAAGAAAAGAGGGACAGAAGTTAGGATGCAAACCAGGAATCGAGGCAGCAGGCTGCAGATGTCTTATTCTGTGAACCCGAGTCAACTGGCAGGGCTATGCTGCAGCGCCACGAATAAAATGGAGAGGGAGGATATTGCTGCTTATCAGCCCAGCTGGACTAGGTGACTGAGGAACCAATAGGAACCTGGCTAACAATGTAAATCTCAATCTGAGCAATTTATTTCACTGAATAGCCATGCAGACTGCCTTACCTTAAACTACTTATTTGGAATCTGAGTACCAACCTGGCTCCGACCACATTTTCTCCTTTTGCTCTTCCTTTACTTATCCCAGAAATTGATTTCTAGAGTACTTTTGACCATGCTATCTGCCTTAGGTCCTCTGGACCTTGGTCTATGTGCACCACAATGATATCCACATCTGCAGCGTGTTTCAGAACTTGGCCATATCATCTCCACCCAAACCTCTGCACACCAGTAAAGATACTTAACATTTATACTGGGCCGGCCCTACGGGCCGACCCTACCGCACTGGGATACGGGACGGGAGGGCGCCGGAGAGATCGCGCTGTGCCTGCCCGCCCGTCACGCAGCAGCGCCTGTGGCAGCCGCGCTGCACCCACCCGCCCACCGCGTTGGGAAACGTGGCGGGAGGGCACTGGAGAGATCCGGCGCACCACGGCGCCAGGGGCGCTTTAGACGGCCCTGCATTTATATAGCACATTCTGAGTGATCAAAGCGTTTCTTCTAACTTTTTGCTGTAAACCTTAAACAACTCTGAAGAATGGATAAGTCACAATATCCCCATATTCTAGACAAATTAGTTGGGGAAAGGGCTGAAGATGTGAAAAAGAATCTTGCCTAAGACAATAAACTGCTAGTTATCTTAAAATCATTTATTCTTTCATTAAAAACAAGTTTTCTCTATTTCTAGTGTTGCCTCTTTATATTAATGCTGTAGGTTATTGTTTCTTGGTTATGTATCTACTTTACTTTTTTATTTGAGGAAATAATATAAAATAATCATTTTCCTTGTAGGAACTACTTCTATTTTTTTATATTTTTTTTAAAAAAACTTCTAATCCGTGCTAAATACCTCAATTGCTTTTCTTCATCTTTAAGATGCAGAAAGAGTGCCAATTTTTAAAGAAGGCCTTTCATTAGCACATAACGTTAATCACTAAAAGAAAACACTAAAACAAATGTTTCCCCCTCCCCTCGGTTCATTTCTGCCTGCATCTTTTTTGACACAGCACATTTTAGCAGTTAAATGTCTGTTCAAATGACTGTGTTTTGCCTGCAGAGGCGAGTATCCTCATTATAGTCTTTGGAGAGGTAAAAAAAAAAAACCCCACAAAAAAAAAACACTCTCTTATGTTTTTTTAAAGAGCACCATTCTTCAAAAAGATGTTAAAAAGCTAATCTCTGCTGGAAGGTACAATGGAGAATGGAGGGAGAAAAGTACAAAAGTTGGTTACAAACATGGCCTATATTTCCTTTCAATAATGGTTAAGGAGAGAGCTGGACCTTCCTCTACTTTGATCAAAAGAAGCATAAGAAGATCCCTGGTGGATCAGACCAAAAAGTATATTGAGACATGAATCTTTTTTTCCCCCCAGAGCAGCTTTCAGACGCCTTCTGGAAGCCCACTAAGAATAGCCCTCCCTTAGTGTTGTTCTCCAGGAAGTGCTGGCAGTGGTAAACTATTTCAGACTTTGGAGGTTCAATATATACATGAAGACTAAAAGCTCAGATTATATTCATTTATATGACTGATAAAATAGGGACGCAGGTGGTGCTGTGGGTTAAACTAGGACTTGCTGATCAGAAGCTTGGCAGTTCGAATCCCTGTGACGGGGTGAGCTCCCGTTGCTTGGTCCCAGCTCCTGCCAACCTAGCAGTTCGAAAGCACGTCAAAATGCAAGTAGATAAATAGGTACCGCTCCAAGCGGGAAGGTAAACGGCGTTTCCGTGCGCTGCTTTGGTTCACCAGAAGCGGCTTTGTCATGCTGGCCACATGACCCAGAAGCTGTACACTGACTCCCTCGGCCAATAACGCAAGATGAGCGCACAACCTCAGAGTCGTTCACGACTGGACCTAATGGTCAGGGGTCCCTTTACCTTTACCTTTACATGATAAAATACAACTGGAGTAACAAGACCAATAGCGGGTCCAACGGTCAATAAGGTAGTTGTTGCATGTGCTGTAGAGCAGACATCCCCAAACTTCGGCCCTCGAGATGTTTTCGACTACAATTGTAGTCCAATTCCCATCTTCCCTGACCACTGGTGTCATGTTAGCTAGGGATTATGGGAGTTATAGGCCAAAACATCTGGAGGGCCGCAGTTTGGGGATGCCTGCTGTAGAGGGAAATGAGGGGCAGATGGGGCTCATCAACCTGGGAAGGTAGCCCATCTAGAAGAAGGAAAACTTTGATCCTAAACCTTTGATCCTAAACCTTGCTGCTATACTCATTCGTAAGAAAGGCTTTGAGATTAAAGCCTAAGGAAAAATCCGTACCCGCTGCATTACGGCACATTTTCAGGAAAAGAAAAGGCTAAGGGGTAAACCCTACACAAATCCGGAGAGAAGTCCTTAAGATAGTAGGATGGCGTTTTGTACGCCTCCTTCTGGCAACTCCTGCACCAAGTTGGTGCCATGTGTATTGCTCTGCTTTCCTATGGACCACATCAGCAAGGCTGGGGGGGGGGTTCTTGTCATTTGGGCAGCCCAGGACCTCCATACACACTGCCCAGGCTTGTGCCCAGGGAGGTCACTTTGGTGCTGCTAATGTAACAAAATACAATGCAAGAAGCAGCAGCTATGAGTTACAGCTCTGCAGCCACAGCAACCGCTGTGATTCTCCAGTGCTTTTACTTCACCCCATGGAGGCGTACTCCATTGTGTCTCAAGATAGATGGATGCCAACAACAATATTAGTGCAGAATCTTTTGGGGGCAGAAAAAGGTCCCTATTCAATCAAACATATTGTTCATCAAGAATTGTTTGTATAGTGATACTAAGTTAAAAACATAGTTTAAAAGGGTATTTTTGTCATCCTTTCTAGAATTATTCTGGGGCTATGGTTTAGACCAGGGGACCCCAAACTACGGCCCGGGGGCCGGATGCGGCCCAATTGGGCTCCCAATCCGGCCCGCGACGACCCCCGCCGCTCGCCGCCCGCTCTTACGGCGCACAGCGCGGCGGCGCCCTTCCAGGTCGGAAAAAAGCACCGAAAATCCTTTGTGCGCATGCGTATGGGCCTCTCTCGACCCAGAAGAGGTCATTTCTGGTGCACTTCCGGGTTGGGGGAGGCCCATACGCATGCGCACAAAGGATTTCCGGCGCTTTTTCCGACCTGGAAGCGCGCCGCCGCGCCAGTAAGCACCCGTGCGCATGTGCATGGGCGCGCACTCCCCCGCCCGCCGGCCTGCACGGACGCGCACTCCCCCACCCCCCGACCCAAAGCCTGGTAAGTCTGGGGACCCCTGGTTTAGACATTGCATGTATGCTCTGGTATATATATATATATATATATATATATATATATATATATATATGCTACAAATACAAATCTTGATGGTTTAAAATACAACAATTATCATCATTCATTCATACTGAACTAACACTGTGAGCCTGGGTATACTTCCTTAGTCCCATTAACCAGAGTAGAGCTTTCTTTTCTGTAAACATGCACAGGATTGCAATGTAAGGCTGGATACAGACATAAGATCAGTATCCCCTTTTCTCTCTACTTACCTAGTTCTAAAACCAATAGCTCTGAAACTGAGCAATTCATTCTCTCACATTCAATCCCTCTCACACACAGCTCCTTCCCTACCAACCTCTAGGAAAGTGTTAATAATTACTAAAATACACCAATTATCTTACAAACAGTATTTCCCTCCCTTCAGTTTCACAGTAAGAAAGATCCATCTGATGTGATCGATGTGACTATTTCTCATAAACACCTAAGTGATAACTTTTCTCTCTCCTTGTTCTATGTTGCTCCTGGCAAAATGCAGAGAACACTGAATAGGTTGGCCTCATTTTCCATAAGGGGAATAATATACTCTTCTCCCCACCTCCAACTCCTCCTTTTGGGGGTAAAATATAAAGAGAGACTATTTCTTATATATAAAAACAAAGTAATAAAAAATGAAGGTGAATGACATATATCTTCACAAAACGTAGTGATGGGTCCTGAGAATTCTGCAAAATCAGTGATACATATGAATTTAAGTTATTTGGCATATAATGGTGAATTCAAAGATTTGTACCAGTACCTGAGTCCATTACAAACCAAGTCTACAACTCCACCATAGTTTGAACCAAGCTTCTAATGTGCTTGACACCAGCCAATCCTTTCCCTCTTTACCCCACAAAACAAAGAGTAAGAGGATGAGGATAAACTATTATCAATAAATCCACAATTCAGAAGCCGCTGAGTCACAAAATGGGAGCCTTGGGGTTTGTGTGTGGTTGCCTCTTATAGTGAGCCACTGAACTGCACGTTGAAGCATTGAATTTCTAGGAGTTTGCCACCACCACGTCACTCCAAAACTAAAAATAAGCAATGCCTCACTCCAAACTAGGGCCAGGGCGCAGGCCACTTCATGAGTGGGCTGGCCTTGCCTGAGGTCATTATGGGCATGCACATTGGCATCTGTTTACCTGTAAGCACACACCTTTAATACCGCCCCCAATACAAGATTCTCAATTTACCAGATTTGCTCAAAACAGCAGCCATTTGTGTGAGTGCGTTGCTCCAAGTCTATAAACCTGATGTCCATAGGTATTTGTTTACATGTGCACGTACACCTTTTGTGATCTACCATGTTTGCACAAAAGAGCAGTCCAAAACTAAAAATAAGTGGTGTCTCACTCCAAATTAGGGCCAGGTCGCAGGCCTGGCCAAGACACAGGCCAGGATAGGCAAGAACGTAAAAGGATTTCCTACTCCAGATAAGCCTTGCTTGAGCTACATAATCTTCCTGAGCTTTGGCACACTCCTGATTTGGGGCTTTCTTACTGAACTTGCTTCCTTGATTGGACTGTCCCGACTGTGGCTCCAGCCTATGGCCCTCTAGATGTTGCTGAAGTACAGCCCCCTTCAGCCACAGCAGGTATGAACAATTGTCAGGGGTGTTGGAAGCCACAGTTAAGCAACATCCTGGGTTGCTTCAATGCTAGTTGAGTAGAGCCATTGAAGTTAATGGACATGATAAACTTATGTTCATTATTTCCAGTGGGTCTACACTGAGCAGGACTTAGTTGAATGGAAGATCCTGGAGGGCCAATGGTGTTCTACACCTGTCCTAAATAAGCATGATCTTTGGAACTTCTTATGGTGAGAATCTAAAATTAAATTTAAAAATTAGTAAATCTGCATGAGAAAATACAGAAGAGGAAATATTACACAATGGATGCACTTGGATCCCACTTTGCGGCTTCCCATAAGCATCTGAATGGTCACTGTGACCAACAGCACACTAGGCTTGTTGGGCCACTGGCCTGATCCAGCAGACTCCTGGATCAGGAGTTCTTAAATATTTAAAAGGGTGCTTTGCTTTCTGAGACAACTGTGGAACACAATTTATGAACCAACTTCCAGCTTTAGCAAAATGGACTAAAATGCTGGTCTCAATGGTCAGTACTTGCAACAGCACCTTGACTATAGAGATCAAATAAGCATGTAAGCTTGTGACAACCAGGGAGTGATTTTGTGTGCATGGCAGGTGATACATGATGTTGATGCTATGAAATATGCTTCTTGGTTTGATACTCCTTTAATAGAAGGGCTGTTCACTTTCCTTGTTTCCGTGGGGTTTATGGTCCATAAAGTTTAATAGCAATCTTAACAGCTGAACAGTGAGCATACAATTGTGGGAGGGTTTTCTATATAAAAACAGGACCTGGATTTCATTGGTGTAATACTTTGCAGCAGTGTGTGCCACCAGTGGAGGGTGGTTTATTAGGGCAGCTGGGGCATTGCCCTACCAACTGGAATCTAAAGCAAAAAAAAAAAAAAAAAAGTCCCACCCCCAAATTATTTTTTTAAAAAAACCACAATCTAAACCATGCAAAGCCACTCTATATTCTGTTCCACACAAATTTAGTAGCCTTCCAGAGGCTTGAGAAAACATTTCTGTCAATCTCCCATTCTCTGGCCAATAAATTGTTTGCACTGTACAGCCTATCCCAAGCTGTACTGGCTGGGACTAATGGGAGCTGCATCAGGAGCAGCAAACATAGTGACCTCCATATGTTTTTACCATGGCCAGTTACCAGGGATGGTGGGGGCTATAACCAAACAACATCTGGAAGGCAAAATGTTGGCTACCACTGCTCACATCATGGGTTTCATATTGGGCCTTTTTGATGTCAACTGCACAGCATGACCATCGATGGGGGAGTCAGAGAATTCCAATCTCCAATGTAGTATCTGAGGAAGAGTGTAGCTGTTGACCTTCTCTGACTTTTATTTCCCTGTTGAAACACAATTCTTATCTCCTTCCTTTGTTAATGGAATCTGATATACCTCTCATGTGAATAGTGTTAAATGTATCTGTACCAACAACTCCAGTAAATATACCTTCCATATGGTATGGTTTCACGCACCCTACCAAGAACAGGAGGAGGTGGAGGTGGAAACAAAACAGAATAAATTGTAGATCCAGAAAAAAAGACAAATGTCACTGATTTTTTCAATTTCTAGTTCCCCCTCTTTAAATAAACATAAAGATTAAAATAGACAGTGTTGCTTTAACATTCTCCTCTAACAGTTCTTCAATGAATTTGACACACCAAGTAATATCAGAGTAAATCTACCTAAAAATATTTTACAATTAAGTGTGAGATATTTTCGCTTGAACCAGTAAATTGAAACTTCTTCTCAGAGGAGCGACATAAAAGTCATTTTTATGGTTTCATTGTAATTTTAATAGGCAATTTCACAGGTAAACAGAAGTGCTTGATCTCCATTCAATACTACACAGCAGCCTGTGCTGCATTTCTAATGCCGTCATACGTACACGTATACGAGATGAACAAGAATTATAAATAGGTCATTTTATAATATAAACGGCACCGTTTTATGAACGTGTACCACCAAGCTGACAAAGAAATGCAAGATTTATAGAACATGTGAGTATCAGTCTAGTGCCTTTGAAAATACAGAAAATAAAGGGAGGATAAAACACATTTATGAGTCAGGCATTTAGTCAGCAATCTGCCCTGGCTCATCCAGGTTTCTGAATGCTAAGGGTACTATTAAGGGGTGCTGGTAGCACTATCCAGCAGCCTTGGGCAGAAGCTGAAGCCTAACACCCTAGCAGAGCCCATTGCTGGTGCCAGCCTTACGACACCCATAAATGCAGTGGTGCCAACTTGGAGCTATTTCCTACAGTGCCCTGCAGCGCCCCAGGCAACTCTAATCACTCTAATTTCCAATAATGACTTGGAACAACACAACAGTGGGACATTCTGGGAAATGTAATGAAAACAGTCCAAGACACCACTATAACACCTCCAGGTAAGATGGCCCACCAAGGCTCAGGTATGTGGTGGCTAGTGAAAGATGAATCTATTAATTTCAGTTTCTTTCAGTTTTAATTTTCCCCCAATCCAGAATTCAATTCTACGTGTTTCTGCAGCAATTTGATATTAGTTTTTAAAGTATTCATGAAAATTCCATGATCATTCCCATGCAAATTTCACCTACTATACAATTTCTTGCATGCAGAGTTGAGCAATAAGCAAGCAATTTTCTCTAATATAATGCATATTTTGCCTTTTAGTTTCACTAATGTATGCATTTTATGTGCTTCAGTTATGTATCAGTTTGAGAAATCTGAATTAGGCAATTTATTGTTAAAATGACAATACAATTCAATTTCTCCATTTCTTTGCCAATTGCTTCCTCAAAGCTGGATCAAGTCCTGACTGCATGGCTTATCAGAGGAGACTTGCTGGATCTTAGGGTCTGGGCAGAAACTTCAGTGTTTTAGACTTTTTCTCAAGGTGTATAAAGGGAGAAGTGAAATCTCAGAATGTTGGGGCCAGAAACACTGGAGCTTATTTTCTGCTTGTTTTAGAGGGCTGACTGTGGTTCCTCATTGGCACAGGGACAATGTTCTACATATGCCTAAAAACACCATTTACTTTATTATTTGTAAAATGATGCTACTGAAAGCACAGGTTCAAAGCATACCTGTACACATTTACTTAGCTCTTTTTCAAATTTATGAATTGCCTTTCCGAAGTATGTATAGCATTTATACACATTTGATTATTGTTGTTTCCAAAAAGAACAATTCTGCCTAAAATGCTGTGCTTTTAAGCATACTGTATTCTATCATTTGCATGCACTTAATGGAATTGCTATTCATACCAAAATGAGGTGTATCCCTTACCCCAAGAGCAGGCTATATGATGTGGCTTGTATTTTTATTGGTAAGTTAAGTACCAATTGGAAGATTTTTTAAAAAATATGCATGCAAAAACCAAACCATGTTTTCAAGTGAAATAGAAAATAAATGCTGTTACCACTCCAGGAATGCACTTGGTGGAGAAAATACAATTCTGTAAAAGAAAAAGAGCAGACAGTTTTCACTATGTCAGAAACACTGACTGCTTTTGTCCTAATGTCTCGGTGGACCAGTGCCTGATGGCTTAACCATGGCATATGGGTTGTGGCCTAGGAGACCTGAAGGAAGAAAGAAAGAAAATGGAAGCTTGTGTCAAATTCTCTGCTCTCTCTGTAGATTCGGCCTAGACCTCAGCAGTCATCCCAAGGGACAGAATGATGTACTGCAATATAACAAGCTGCCTGACATTTTGAAATGCCTTAACCCTTGGCTTCCCATCCACCTTTCAACCCTAGCAGTCTCTCTTCCCACATGCTGCTGTGAGTCTTGCAGTATGAGACTTCACTGTACAGAGTTAGGGGGAGAAGTTGCTATCCCTTTGTCCTTGAGGTAATTAATCAGCAGTGACTCGCTGGTTCATTAATAATGCTTCCTGAAACACTAGTTATGGAAGGCCGCATTTCTTAGGTTTGATCTACTAAGCACTGACTGTAACAAAAAGAAGGCATGCATAAAAAGCAACTGAGGGGGATTGCTGAGGGGAGAGATGTGGCAGGGAAAACAGCTTGTGAAATCTCAATGAGTGCGTGGGTCGGGTGTGAGCAAATAGTGATGCTACAAAAACTAGCTCTTAAGGATATTCCACCTTTATTATGGGAGCGCCTGTATAAGTAAGGCTGAGAGTGTCAAAAATGGACTACCATTATAAAGGTTAAGCAGCCTTTTATTTGTATAATCAAGACAAGGTGTTCCATGTTCCCAAGTGTGGAATGAAATATCTACCTAGCACAAGCTATAAACTGGCCACATTTTAGGGAAAGAATGCATTCAGAAATGGCTGATTTACAGAAGCTTAAATTTGCCTGCTTGGCATGCAATCCTTGTCCCCACTCCTGCTTGTGGCCAATTTTGTGCCCTCAAGGCACCACCACCCATTTTGCTTTTGCTGGTTTAAAGTCTCTCGAAAACTCAAAGAATTGAACAGGGAAAGAACCTCTTTAATTTACAGATTCCGGATCCCACATGAATAATTGCCTCCTATGTATGTTTACATAGCCTACTGGAAAGCTTATATATTATGGTATTGCACTGTGAGGTTTCACACTTGCTTTTCAGGTGTTTTTTTTTTTTTTTTTGGCTAGGCTTTTTTTTTTTTGGCTAGGCTTTTGTTTTTGGAGATGTTTCTTAGGAAAACCTGCCAGGTGAGAAATAATCAACTTTCTAACCTTCATGCTTTGGGGAAATGGATGCCACTGAGCCATACAAAGCAGAGAAGGGGTAACTTGTGAGGTTGGTTCCAAGTGACAGACTGTTAAGACGGTAAGGACTGCTATAGCAATGTTTTCTCCCAGAGTGCAGTGTGAGGGGTACAACGTGGCACTGGGAGGGGACACACTAACCCCATAAGTTCAGTGTCACTTGTCCCCCAAATATGTGGACATACGATTCTGTATTGGGTACTTTGGGAAGTAACTGACTATAGTCAATGGGGCCAGACTGAGATGGAAGTACAAAAGGGAACATATTATTTGCCCATTTTAAATGTTGATTTCCTATAAACTCTCTGGTGATTGTAAGCTATTTTCATGGTAAGGCATGTTCTTAGGGCTGCAAACTCTACACAGGCTTACCAGTGAACAATCTGTTTCTGACCTTTCAAAAATGGCTACAATTCTGCTGATTAGTAGCATGACTGGAGAGGGAATAGGGTGGGCAGGGCTGAATCCAGTCCCCTGTCCTACCTTTAAAATCACTGATTGAAAAATCACACAATTGAAATAGTGCCACATGGGCAGCCCTGGCTTCTGGGCTGGAAAGGGGAACTGTGTGCACACACCATCCATTTCATCACTGAAATTGCAATAAATAATAAGCTTTGGGCCCCTAGCTGGATATAGTCATGCTTATCGATCCTTCGGATAAAGGATACAAATGTTAAACAGACTGTTATATGTTTTGTTCTTTGACAAAATTATTAAGAAGCTAGTTTCTTCAAAAAACAGTCCCAAATGGTTAGCTTTCTAGGCGACTATAGTTAATAAGATGAAAAACTAAAATGGCTCTAAGTCCCTAGTGACTTTTTAATTCTCCCCCTTTATTTTTATAGTTAAGTCCCAGTGATTAAAATTCTGATTTTTCATTTACTATTCCACAAATGAAGAAAAAAGAAGAGAGAGAAAAGATGAAGGGCTATTAGTATTAAGTTAGCATGAATGGTACAAATAAGTGCCTCTAATAGAGTCATTTCAATGATTTAATTTATTCTAGATGAAAAATGACATTTATCAAACATGTGATTTGATGGGAAACATATTTATGGAATAAATAAAATTTTAACCAGCAAGAAAATCCATTCTGATTAGGCTACTCAATGTTCCAGCATGTGTTACAAGTAAGCAGAAATCCCCAAAGGAACCTATTCTGCTGGAATTTAAAAAAGTGATATTTTAAAAAGTAAACTACTTAACAGCACAATACCAACCCACCCACCCCATACACACGCTTTACATATTTTTTCTCTTGTGCAGGGCCAAAAAAAGGGGGGGCGGAACTGGGGCAAGATAAAGAGGGTACACAGTTCAAGTTTCATTCTCATATTGACAACTGCAATGTATACCACCTCTGAAGGTTATTTTTCAACAACAGAAGACAGCAAAGGCAAACCTAGGATGTGGGGTGGGAGGTAGGATTTCTGATTCAGGAGGGCACTCACTAATATACTAGAGAAAAGGCTAGGCAGGAACCCTATACCCTGGCATGCTGTTTTTAAAAAATATCCAGCAGTTCTATATTCAGTTTTATTTATTTTACTATGGAGGAGCCCTTATGCATGTGCCCCTGCCCTGCCCGCTGCAGCTTAAAGGAGTACTGCTGTGGCATATATTATCAGTTGCCTCCGTGTGTTTAGTCTACACTTGGAAAGAGAACTAAGTAAAACATGTGAGGTTGGGAGTCAGGATGGGGCCTTCTCAGTTACGGTACCCTGGCTATGCAACAGCCCTCTCCCGGATGTATGATCAGTGCCAATGTTCATTATTTTTCGGTGCCAGCATTAGCCTGTGTTGCACGGAGCAAGGGTATGCTGTGTAGTTTGAACGGTGTAATATTCTTCTTCTTTAAATATTTTATTAAGTGTTGCATTTTACTAGTGAGACCTGCCTCAAGATCTCGGTGGTGAAGGGAGGGGTTTAAGTTTTACCAAAGAGGATGTAGAACAAGATTGACCTATGGTTTGATCCAACAGACCTCTTATTATGTTCTTGTTATAGAAGCTGAGATGTGCCATGATCATAGACTTGTAAGTTGGAAAGAGACCCAGAGGTTCATCAAGCCCAACCCTCTGCAACGCAGAAATCCTGCCCACAGCCGTCTCTGGGTGGCCCTCGAACCACCAACCTTCTGGTTAACAGCCAGACACACTGACCCAATGCTCCACCTGTCCATGGACTTTATTGAGGTCTAGAGAATCTCTTATTCACTCCAGTTGTTAATCTTGACTACTGAATTCAACGCTTGTGCCAGTCCTCCCCTTGTGAAGGGAGTGCTGTAATACATGCACATTACCCATCCTTCCCCATCAATGGAGTTGGAGAAAAAGGAGCAAAGCTATTCCATTGTTCCCCTTTTGTGGCATGGCTACCTTCACCCCCTGCCAGTATATGCGTCAAATTAATATTGTGTCCTAACCTTTTAAAGCAAAACCAAATGAGAGGTGTGCTTATTTGGAATAATTCCATAATAATTTACCATTACTGTAGCTACATTTTTGTATGTGTGTCCAAAAATCTTTTATTTTATTCAAGTAAAATAACACTGGTATAAATGAACTTTAACATGAAAGCAATTTCAGATTGATACTCTCTGCCATGTGAGCATGAAAGAGTTTCTGATTGCAGTTTTATTTTAAAATAGGGAGGGGGGGACATCAGCAGAAATGGGCCTTGTATATTGCAAATCTCCATTTTGGCAACCCAAATAGGGAATATAAGCTTAAAGGCCTGAATTTAACAAACCTAATTATCAAGGCTTAATTAGTACCAAGGGTAAAGCTTCATGGAACACCTGCAGACTTAATTTATGTCCTGACAGAGAGGAACAAGTGTTAATGGGCTGTATTTATGTTAATACCTGAACCTTAGAAAGCCAGTGGGATAAAACAGACCATGCACTAGTTTTCTGATGTCTACAGGACAAACATAAAACGATTTTATTCTTAATATTGGTTTGTTATTCTAAAATAACTCCTTAGGGAGGGAACAGATAAAAGCTTTAAAACCGGAGATGCAGAATCCCAAAGATAAAAAGAGGGAATGGGGAGGGAAGAAAGCTCATTTGGAAATAAGTATCAGTGCAGAAAGAGCCATTGACGGCCATTTTCTAAGCAATTAATGTATCCTCTAGGCTAGCAGTGTCATAGGTGGTGTGAAAACAAATGCTCTAGTAAAGATGACCTATCAACTGATTTGGGATCCAGCATTTACTTTGTACAACTCTGAATCCCTACAGTGGTCAGTGTCACTATTTATTTATATTTGTAACCCAATCTTTAGCTCAATGTTTGTGGGTGTATGTTTGTTGTTGTTGTTGTTGTTGTTACTTTTCTTCCTTCTTCATTTCTCATTCTTCTGACTGTTTGGATAGGGCAGGTAAAAAGAAAAAAAAGAAAACAGCAAGGAGGAACTGCAGAGACCAGGGAATGTAGTACTCAATAGTGGCAGTTCTACAAGAGTGTAGGCCTTGGCAGGTGCCAGTTTCTCACACCAGTACTAGGCAAGATGCACAAGCTCTTGTGTTGTACATGACCCTCATTCTTTCATTCTCCTTGTTTCTTCATAATAGATGTTCTATTTATTCTCAGACCCAAAATATCTTATGAGCACATGCTAGTAAAATGACATATGACCTGAATAGCCTTATGCTGACTTCTTCAATCAGTTGTCGTTTATCGAAGCCTAATTTTTCCACTAGTTCTCCTTTGTTCTAAGAAATGGAGGCCCAGCACCATTTACTGATTATGCATAATTAGACAATGACTGCCATACAATCTGCATGGCAATTGTTAACAAACAGGCATAATCCTTAAAATGATACTTCAGCCAGACTCCTCCCCTACCTTTAAGTAGAAGATAGAGAGGCTGACATGAGACACATATATTTTCTCACAAATGCAGATGCATGCTTCTGTGTCTTCTTGTAAACTAACACTAGACATGAGTTACGGGAAGAAGTTGGTTAGGCCACAGCGGCTGATGGGTATAGGATTCTGCTGTTGATGGGACTTTCGTTTTGGTCACAAACCCACATTTCAGAACAGTGTGTGCTCTGTGAGATTGCCTATGAGGTAACCAAATGGAAACGAGACCCATTAATCAGATTAATTCTGAGAATTACATTACAGATCTTGGAGATAGTTAGTCATCAATTTTGCATCAACCTGCATGGTGTGAAATACTAGGTTGTTTTTTTTTTTTAAAGTACATTCCTTTGCAGCACAAACTTTACCATGCATGTTTTCAATAGCTCCTCAAAACATACACACACAAACACCTCTTTTACAATTTCATTTCCTCTATGTTAAGATAATTTCTGTTAATTATGATGGCTTCTCATCTGTTGTCCCGCACAGGATCACACCAAGGTTTAAGAAACAGAGAAAAAGCCAGCACAGTCATGTTTTCTAAGACTGGTTAAAAGAGCCCAATCTACAGCAGACAGAATGTGAAAAAATGAGCATCAGCAGTGAAACTGGATCACAGAAATAACCATAAGTTGTGAATCATGAATAGATGTCTTTCAGAAAATAAATACAACTACTACACCTGGAATCTATTCAGTCTCTCATATATATTTCTGGATGGTATCTTACTAAAGACTGGTTTACATATTGTACTAAGCCATGAATGTGCATGCTCTCAGGGAGGAGCTAATGGCTGCTTCACTCCTCCTTGGTCACTGACATGGTTTGTCTCAACATTTTGTCCAAAACCTGACCCACAGTTTAGCTCCCCACAAGCCACAAAATATAAGACAAACTTTTGGTTACAAATGTGTTCCAAATCTTCCATGGTAGATAATCCTCTGAACTTGGCTGAGGACTCACTGAGATGTGGTATGTGAAAGACAAGGGCCCTGCAATCCTCACCAATAGGGATTTGGAGATTAAGGAAACATAATTTTTAGCTGCAGGATCTTGTATGGAAAAGGTCAACAAGGCAACGTATAACAAAAGATTGACAACAAAATTACATCAATGATCAAAACAAATACAGTGGTACCTCTACTTACGAATTTAATGCGTTCCGAACGCACATTCGTAAGTCGAAAAAAAATGTAAGTCAAATCCCATAGGAATGCATTGGGAGAAAAAATTCGTAAGTAGAAGCTACCCTATCTAAAAATTCGTAAGTAGAAAAAATCCTATCTAAACCGCATCCAAGATGGCGGACGGAGCTCCATTCGTAAGTAGAAACATTAGTAAGTAGAGTTATTCGTAAGTAGAGGTACCACTGTACACAGAACTTAAACATTACAAGGTAACGGTAAAACACAGTTAAAATCACAGTTCAGGACCATATTGCAATAATCTAAATGTGAGGTTACCGATACCAGACTATCCTGGTCTAGAAATGGCTGCAGTTGGAAACAGGCACTCCTTGCCACTGAAGACACCTACGCTATGTAGCAGCTCTTTAAGGGGACTGCTATGACATCCATAACAGGTTGTTTTCCAGCTCCTGAGTTGGCACTGAAGTCTTAGAATTTTCAATCATGTCTATTTTATTTAAAAAAGAACACCTAACTGTGTTTTGCTGAAGGCTCCAACTAATAACAGATTACAGTTTGCATTACCAGATTTGTATATTGGGAATACGAGCCTACAGGAACTAATGCCATTTGAGGACATTCATGAAACAACTCATGTATCACACACCAAGCATATATCTGAAATCAGTTTCCATGCCAACACAGAAGTTTTACAGTATGTGTAGGTTAAGTTACAACCTGGGCATATGGCAAACTAACCACATTTTTTTCAATATCACATGCAAACCCCAGTTTTTGCTTGTGAATTGGGTCTGGGTATATGACAAAGGAATGCCAATGACTGGGGGGGGGGGTGAGAGACCAATAGTAGAAACTAGTGTGAACACCTAGTTGACTAATTATATTGAATGAGTCAACACCTTTGCTCCAAAATAGCTACTGCTGTTTTATAACCGGATTTTATAATGCTTGAGAAACTAGTGGGCAGTTTGTTAACCATAAGAATTGAATCATAAAATTCACTGGAGGATTTCTGAAACTGATTTTATTTTTTCTATTAGATAGGTATGACTGGCCTTTATATCTAAACATATCCTTTAAACTGTATATTATTATCCAGTACTGTAACCACAAAAGAGAGATTCAGGCTACAATTTGGTGGATGCTTCCTTAAGCCCCACTGAACACTGGAGAACTTGCTTCCAAATAAAAATGGAAAGTGGTTCTTGACATGAATTTTTGTTTACTGCTTGAAGTAGAGGCCATTCTATGAATAGGACCGCTGTTGACACCTCTCTTTAGACATGAAAGGCAAGGTCTTCAAAACTTTGTTTCCTCCTGCCCTACCCTTCAATTCCTCAATCCCCAAACCTCCCACCTCTGAACTGAAAAAAACTAAGGCAACAGCCTCAGAAGGAGGTAGGAAAAAATACAGAAACAGGACAAGACAGGTACCACATCACACAACATGACTGAACCACAAACCCCTCCATAGTGGTCCCAGACATAGCTGTCAACTTTCGGATTTGAAAATAAGGGATCAGCAGCAGCCTCACCTGTCCTGGGGACAGTCTACGGTATACCTAACAATCCAGGATAGCAGCGAGATACGGTGCTGGAATAAGGGAATTTCTAGCAAAGAAAGGGAAGGCTGACAGCTGTGGCTTGGAATGAGGGAGTTTCCCGCAAAAAAAGGGAGGGTTGACAGCTATGGAGGGGTGGGCATAATGTCCTCCAACTCAACTACGGTAGTAAACAGAAATTCATAGTAATAATCCATTTCCATGTTTCCTGATTGAGTTGGAGAACATTATATAAATAGGAAATAACAGATCCACCAATACTACTGGGAGGGCTTCCTCTTCCACTAAAAGTAGATCACCCTCTGCAGCACTCTTCTTCTAAAAGAAGCACCAGAAGACGACTAAGCATTAATATTATATGTTTCAACACCATTATCTAGCTTTAAGCAGCAGCCAAAATGTTTCATTTTACCCAGGTTTGGGGGCCTTAATTTGGTGGGTTTTATGTATATTTATGGCCTCTTCCTTACCTGAGTTTAAGTGAGGCAGTTTGTTGTATCAGACTTGCCTTTTATATATGTCATGAATGTACTTTTAAGCTTTTATTATGATTTTGCTTCTTTATTTGGTTATAATGTTTGTACTATGCTGTAAGTCGTTTAGGGTTACTTTTTGTTAAAAAGAAGGAAGCAATGAAAATGTAATATTAAACAAATGTTCTTATTAAGCTAGATACATGAGACAGGGCTGCAATTACTGTGTGATGTACCTGATGCATGCTCAAAAACACACACTATTCTTTCACATGCCCACAAACCAAGCTCTAAAGCTGAACATGGATTCTGGGGCAAGTGACCCTCAGTTTGAATTAAGAAGTGAGCATGGCTCCCAGAAATGCATTTGTGAGCAATAGATTTAAGCTCTTCAAAAACCTCCAGATCCATCAGATCTTGGGCATTATTCTTCTACTTGAAATTGATGTGTCTCTGTGTCAACACCCTCAGAAGAATCATTAGCCATCTTTCATGCTCTGGAGGTCCTTCTTGGCCAATTTAACAAAGAGTGATGTTACACAAAAGAGACAAGTTACTTGCTAATGACAGGCAACAGTTCAATATTTTATGCCACCTTAAAAAAGTTTTCAGTAACTGAAGGTGTTCTCAGATTAATTCTTTGCATCAATTATTGACAGGAAATTTAATTTAAAGGCAAGTAGTCCGTAACCTAAGGGTACTGTTTTAAATAATTTATAATTGCTGCATAGGTGTAATCATATTGCTATTGATTAAGATCCAGTCACTTCTATCAATCCAACATGCCTTATGCTAATTAGTTTTAGTGATATCACCTTTTTAACACCATTCCTTCATAACAGGAACTCATTATAAAATTAATTTAATAAAGGACCACCTTTACAAGTTCATTTGATTAGCCCTTTGTGTGGTTGGTGGGCAAAAAATAATATTAATAAATACATTAGGCTATAAACAGCAGAGTGGATATAAATTAAATCAAATAATAGGCTGCTTATTACAGAGAGATGTCCAAAATGTCATAAAGACCACTATTACCGTACATATATATAGAAAAACCATGCTAAACTTATCTATTCACCTGTGAAGCAGGGCGGGGGAGCAGTAGTACCTGGGGGCAATTTTTACATTATTGTTCCAAAACTGGGTCTTAAGGTCCACACTTGGGATACTGTTGTGAAGATCCATATAAAGGTAGACCAGCCACATATTTGGAGAGATTAAAAAAAAAAAATATTGCGGTAATTGCTGTGACCAAACCTGGGATCTTATGGTGGGCAAGAAATAAAATTAATAATCCAATATAGGTCTTATTGCAGGGGCATCTATGATGGATACATGTGTGGGGAATCTATTGCAATTTCCATCATCCCTGGCCATTGGTCATGATTGTTGGGGCTGATGAGTTGTTAGTTCAGCAACATGTGGATAGCCAAAAGTTCCCCACACCTGTATCCAATGAAGTCATCCTGCTAGTGCAGGGATTTCCACTTGTCCTTCCTCTTCTCTCCCCATATGTCCCCTCATAGCTGTGCCAGAGGGTTGCAGGGAACCCCATAAAATATTTGAGACAGGGGAGCGCAAAGGGGCAGAAGGGTTAGAGAGGGAGAAGTTCCATTGCACAGGTGGAAGTCATCGTGCTAACCTTTTTACAAACTACACATTAAAGCAGGCTTCCTCAAACTTGGCCCTCCAGATGTTTTTGGTCTACAGCTCCCATCATCCCTAGCTAGCAGGACCAGTGGTAAGGGACAATGGGAATTGTAGTCTCAAAACATCTGGAGGGCCAAGTTTGAGGAAGCCTGCATTAAAGTGACTCTAGGTCACTTGTTATATAATAGATATAAAGGGTCCTCATGTGGGGAGTATACTGTGGGGAGTATACTGTGGATTTTGGAATTTTGGATTGCCAAGCCACAAAGTATAGACAGCCTTTTTGGATCCCCAATGCTTCAAAACATTTCAGAAATGAAAATAAATCAAAACAAAACAAATTGTTTCAGTTTGACGAGAAAATTATAGCGAATTGTTTCATTCTGATCTGAGATATTTTAAGAAAAGATGCAAAATGGCAGCTTTGAAAGAAGAGCAGCTTGCCAAGCAACTGTGCCTACCATCACTTGAATCGACACATACCTGACAATTTCCCGACAAAAGGTGTAAAACGGAACCTGTAGGGGGTAAATGGTAACCCTTCTTAACACTAATGGCAAGACCCGTCAATCATGTTAGGAAAGCGAGGGATAATTTGAACTGTTGCAGTTCATACTCCCCCCCCAAAAAAACCACAGTTATGACTAAGTACAGCGCCTTGTCTCCAGCAATGTCAATCTTGCACCGCCTATGAACACTCAATTAACTTAACTGAGGAAAAGCCTGATGGAATAATTAGGCAGGTGTGCTGTGACTTTTTGTGTCAACACTAATAAAAACAATGATCGACTTTATTGATAATCTACCTTTAAAATGCAGTGACATTATCATTCAAACTGTTTGGAGGGGCAGGAAGAGCACAAAAAGTATGCATGCTACTTCTTACCTGTCATGTCTAGGGTTAAGCATTTTGTGCTGGCATCAGCATGTTTAAGGAGTTCACCTTTTAAAAGGAGCAAGGCTTCTTTCTATCCCCCCCACTTTTTTTGGTTGTAAATGGCACTGACACTACAACAAGAAAGTTCATTTTGCAAAGATGATTCATTAAGAAATAAAATATTCATGGCTGACAGCTTGAAGGATCGCCATACAGTTTTATTCTAATGCACCTGTCCTCTTTGTCAAGTCCAATATGGGATGTCATACCGCTAAAGTTTTATTTAGAAATTGTTTGTCAGAGTGAGCTTTCTAATGTGAATGAAAAATTCATCCCCTCATTAAGAAGATTTTACATGAAATGTCTAGGATTTTCAATGAACACCAGGACAAGAACCAATTACTGTTAAACACTTAAAGAGGCAGTGCCTTCGCTCACTCAGCAAAACCCTTGCTAGAGAAAAATACAAAATCTCTAATATGAAAAAGCAAAAGGAAGTTTCATTTTGGAGTGGTGGTGGTGGTGTGGTGATGGTGAGAATATGGCCAATTTTAAACTCAGATGTTCGGAAAGTCTTAGCTGACTCAATTTAGCCTGAAATCTGACATGTTAAATGTATCACTTAATTACAAAATTAAATTAATAAAACAACCTTAACACTATAAAATGGGACTGAGGAAGGAATATACTATGTTGGCTACAATCCAGAGATTGTGCATCAGATCCATGCAGCTGACCTGACTTAGGAGTTATGGGTCTGCCAGATTTTTTTAATGATATAGCCAGGAGGAATTACATCAAATAAATTATATTATATTTGAAGCTTTGACTAAGTTAGAAGCAAATTCTTTAGGAAAGAAAATGAAAACATTTGAAAGATCTTTAATGGCAGCATTCTGGCATAAAGGCCTTTACAAATTTTGGGGAAAAAATCTTACAAAAAGAAGGCATAGATGTTGTGTTAGGGGAAAATGTTTCCTTCCCCCATCAACTTCCTCCATGACATGAGGAACAACTTCAGAAAAACTGAAGATGTAAGAAACTGAGCCGTCAAGTGAAATCCACATAGTCAGATGAAATATCAACAGCTCATAGACACAAATCACATTTCCCAGATGGAAAAACTAACTGCAAAATAACATGGGGGGGGGGTCAGGGTGGAAACACGCTGCAGAATCTTAGGTAAACTGTGAATAGATCTAGAGAAGTTCTATTGTGCTTAAACAGAAGTTGTGGATCTATTTGGCAACACTTGACCATTCTTCCTAAAATCAAGGTACACTGGAAAGAGGTGCAGAAGCCTTAGTGTGAGCTTGCCCAAATGATCTGCAAATTTCTCTGTCCTTTGAATGAAAATAATTTATTCATTTTCTATGCATTGCAGACAGATGTTATGGATCTGAGACTGCTCCACATAATAGTTTGAAGATAATTTACAGTGTGTATCTGGATAAAGCTTTCCCCAATTTTACCGTATCTCTCTGCCTTTTTCTAATTCTGCCAATTTCAAAATGTAAAGGAGAAAGAGCATTTTCCAAATTAGCCTTTATTGAAAATAAGTTATGTTTCACAATGCTTCATTCAAGACTGTCATCTTTATCTGCTCTATTCATAGAATGGGATCTTTTGAGAGAAACATATTTTTATAAACTCATCTATGAATTTCTTGACAAGAAAAGTAGAAAAAATTGTGATACGGGACACACATAAGTTCCGATTATGCACAAGTGGGTTGATGTCTGTACATATTCTCTTTAACTTTAGTCATACCATATGGTTGCCATACGTTCAGAATTTCCCAGACATAGCCATGATTTGGCCTTCGGAGAGAGTGTTCAGGCGGAAAACAATGAAACGTTTGGGGAAATCCGGACATATTGCAATCCATGTCAGATGTGTAGAATTTGGCGAATTTCCTTTTAAAAAGCTCATTTTTAAAAAACTTTTGTGTCCAGATTTTCACGTTTTGAAATATGGCAACCCCATCATAACATCTTAACATTCTGATGTCAAATACAACTGTTTTTTGAAAGTATTATATTTCCAGATTTTTTTTGGGGGGGGGGTGATACTGACACGTTGTTGTGGGGAAGTGGCCGTGAGGCGCTCCAAATGAACTTTCTCCTGCAGACCTTTCAGTGCCTTGAAAAGTCCCTGCCCAGATTAGAGCACGTGAAGATGGCCTCAGGTTCAATCCTCAGCACCTCCAGCTGAAAGGATCTAAGCCATATATAGGAAAGACACCTGATGTTCTGGAGATGCTATTTGCATCTGAAACTTACCTTTACCTTTACCTTACTTATTTTTCTGTTGGAGGCTGCCCAGAGTGGCTGGGAAAGCCCAGCCAGATGGGCGGGGTATAAATAATAAATTATTATTATTATTATTATTGAAGCTACGAACATGAGTTGGACCAAACTGTTGGAGGCAATGGAAGACAAGAGTGCCTGGCGTGCTATGGTCCATGGGGTCACGAAGAGTCGGACACGACTAAACGACTAAACAACAACAATTATTATTATTATTACACTAATATTTGTAAGTCATGCCCCATCACCCTACTTTTTTCCCCTGCCCTCACCGCCCATTTGCGTGACTCTGATGGAGTAGCAAATGGAGCTTCATGTTGTTGATGGATGTCTTTATTTCCTGCTATCTCCATGAAACAAACTGCATACCATCAATGAACTGGCCTACATAATGGTCTTCTTTCTTTACCAATAAAAGAGCAAAGAGGCTTGCTGGTAGTTGATTTGTTCCATGGTGGCATCTGTATTATTTTTAATTCAGCACTTTGAAACAGCAGACACTGAGCTGCCCTATGCTGAGTCAGACCATTGTTCCATCTTTCCCATTCCTGTTGATTCTGATCAGCAGTGGCATTCCAGGGTTGACTAGCTGTGCCCATAGTCCCATTAGTGGGATTTAAGAGAAGTATCTGCATAAGGCAGCTTCTTCTGCTCCTTATGTAACATGTTATAAATTCAAAATCTTATTTCATGACTGTTTTATTTAAGAATGTCCTCAAGGAATTTTTAGAACGTTAGCTTCTTTGGTACCCCAAACCACAAAGACTCCACTGGGCTTGCCAAGCTGTTAAAATTAATCTCTCTCTTTAAGCACAGCCTAATATATCAGATGTTTTAAGGCATTTTCTTTTCGTTAATTTTCTAAGATAAAATCAAGATATAAATAACCTAGGGGTCTTTCTCAGTGTGCTGCTTCTGGGATAGCAATAAAATAAAATAAAAATATTAGCCAGAAATTCTGTCTCTTGGGGATCTCCACTGGGAATAGTACTTTGAAAATTATCCAAAGCAAACTAAGCAAAAAGAATTACAAAAAATAATAAAAGAATTAGTAATTATTCAGGAAGTTAAACTATATTTATACACTAATGAACTGCCACCCGTGGGCTTCTTCTCATTTCGTTCTTTTTAATACAAACATACAAAAACATATAATCCATATAAACCTATGTGTTCCATTTAAGTGTTCACAAAAAAAAGAATTATATGAAATAAATGGGAGTCTGTCATAAAATGTGGTGTGCTCCATTCCCTTTCCTCTTTTCTGTTGTTTGTCACCCCCCCCCCCAATCCTTCAAAAAGAAATAAACACCAAACCAAGCAGTAAATCACTATTCCATGCCCTCTATGATTAGCCCTAATTGGGCTGTTTCCCTCACCAGCACCATTATGGAGCCCTGCCCCCACCTTTGAACATTTTGTTGTAGTTCTGCAAGCCTTGGGGTCCACAGAGCCTGACTACATAAACAACAGCACTCTTACCATAAGATTGCAAATTGAGTGAATAGTGTGTTTGTGCATGCACACACAAAGTGTAAAAGACAGAGAAGACGGTTTAGAAATCTAAAATAAAATGTTGTTCACAGACTACAGATTTTATTCCCTGATGTTAAAAAAAAATTATTGGGTTTTTTATATAAAGATAAATATTTGCAAGTAAAATAAACAAATGGTTCTTTCATTGTCCACCATAAATAAGTCAATAAAGGCTATTTACCAGAATATGAGTGCCAACTTTCACGCATAAAGTTGTCCTAATGAGGTTAAAGTGTCCCATCAAAGTTGTGGGAATCAAGAACAAAATGAGATTGCTGCTTAATTTCTTGGGGGCCCTGATGGGCCAACCAGAAACATGTTCATAACATGTAGTTATATGACCCCTTTCCTTGAGGTGTAAGAACTTCCAGGACCTTAACTGACAACGAAAGCATCTTCTCGCCCTCTTTCTTTTTTAGCAGCATTTTCCTACTGTGTGCGGAAACGGCATAACAGACGAGTGTCTTCTTCATAAACTGCACCCTTTACAACCTAGGAAACATCCCACAGCTGTGATCAAAAGGGCTATCTAAACTGCACCCAAATGCATTTGGGATGACTTTTTATTCCACTGGACAAGTTGATTCTCATGCTGTATCACTCTTAAATTCATCTCACTTCTAAAACCAGTTTGCTATGTGGCATGAAAGGCTGTTGTTCAAGAAATACAAGGTCCATGCTATTTGCACCTCAGCCATTATGCGCATAGTACAGTCTTTATAATAAAGCCATGATGTTGCACAGAATTTTTAGCACTTGGGAGGGTGGGATTCAACCATACCCCACCCTTACACCATCAAGATAGTAGGTGTAAAAGTAACTATTCCACATAATGTAATCCTGAATATGTGTCCTTTGGGTTACATATGTGCAAGTTTCTTCTGCTTTTGTAAAAGTGAACTTTCATTTTGCATCAAATGATTTAATTAATGGTGACTCACCCAATCATTTTGGCTTTGCTTCTTTCTTACTGTTTCACACATCTTGAAGTTATGGTACAACTATCTTCTGGAGCAAAACTGTTTTTGTCATATACTGTTAGCATTTTCTCACTCCAGAGCAGTCTCCCACAACTTGGTACCCTTGAGGTGTTTTAGACTGCAACTTCCATCCACCCCAGCCTGTATTGCAGTCCAAAAAACCTGAGAGCACCAGGTTGTGGAAGGCTGTTCCAGAATACTCAGCTCTGTTCAGCTAGCTGACTGCATACAAGTTTACTGCCTCTGTCCTTGATTTGAATATGCCAGCATTTAACGTAGGAATAAAACATGAAAAAGGCAGCCTGTGGCAAACAACAATGCCTCTTATCACCGAAATACGCTCATGAGAAATGTATGGGTAGATCCATGACCCTGAACATTTAAATACCTTTCTCCCCTTTCAATTTCCCGTGGTACGTTAATTTTTATTGATAGCTTACAGCTATGACAAGTGATCTTACTTTATACTAACCTGCAGGATGGACGAGTGCCACTCATGTGGAGAAAAAGGCCACCGAAACTGCCTTGTCTTCTTCAAAGGATTCCTCACATAATTCTATTTATTTATTTATTTATTGTTACTACAAGCCAACATTTTATTTTCCAATATTTTATTTGCCTATAAGGAGCTTTTATTTGTCACTTCTTTCATCCTCCAGTCTTAAAAGAATACCAAAAAAGTTTCACTTACCCTAATCACAAATGGGGAGAAGGCTGTGTGTGGAAGCTCTATTGCAAACATCTTCACCTATATTGGCTCTGTTTCAATATTTTGCGCGTAAAGCACTAAGATCTGAAGGGGATTTCTAAACATGTATGGTTGAATGTGCTTCCCTACTCTGAGTCAGGCATTTGAAGGCTTATACTAGGAAGAGGTGCTCATAAACATAGATTTGTAGAGTTAGAAGGGACTCCAAGGGTTATCTAGTCCAACCCGCTGCAATGCAGGACTCTCAACTAAAGCATCCATGACAGATGGCCATCCAACCTCTGCTTAAAGACCTCCAAGGAAGGGAGAGTCTACAACCTTCCAAGAGAATCCGTTCCACTGTCAAACAGTTCTTACTGTCAGAAAGTTCTTCCTGATGTTTAGTTGGAATCTCGTTTCTTGTAATTTGAAGCCACTGGTTCAAGTCCTACCTCATGGAAGACCCACCTCCAACATCCCAATGCACACTGGTTCCTCTTCGGACCTTTGAGCATTCAGCACAAAGACCTAAAGGAGCCTTCTAAGTGAGTTTGGTGAAAGGTTTTTAGGAGCTACCCTGTGATCAAGATCCCTGTGTTTTCATAAATGAGCAAAGGTCTGAAGTGTAGCTAGTGCATGTAGGGATGTTGGAGGTGGGGTTTTCATGTGTACCCGTTCCCCAGTTTAATGCCCTCAAATGCCTGAATAGGAGTAGAATCTTGAGGAGATTGCTCCATGTCTTTGTGATCTTGTCCTGGCAAAAAAAAAAAACCTGATGGGCATTGCTGTTCAAATGGTGTTTGTGTGCACACCACATAATGTGATCAATCATGAGACATGGGGCTTACCTCCTGGGGGCCCCCAATATTTTGTTCAAATTGGTACCCCTGACATGTTATCAAGTCATTCCAGCGCCTACAGATATTTTCCAGAGTTTGGTGGGGGAACAAAGGCAAGTTGTGTTTTTTGTTCAAGTGGTAATCTTTCTTTAGGACTGCATTTTTTCACATTCCTGAATGCCAGGTGCCCAGCACTACTGAGAGATTACTGTCAAAAAGTATATCAAATTTGGATAGAACAACCCCAAAGTGCTGATCTAGAGGATCTGGTCCCTGAAATCCAAACAACACCTTTCTAATCACAAAAAAGAGCTCTGGTCATGCAGATGCAAAAAAATAAATAAAAAATCTTAGGGTCAGTGTATCGAGAATTTATTTTACTGCCAGTAATCTGTTAAAAATGTTCAATTAAGGTAATGGGAAAGTTCTATATTTGTTAGACTTCAGCATCCTATTGTTACACATCCTAGCAACCATATTTGTATGAACTAGGATCTTTCAAACCCAGTTTGCTTATAATGCTGCTGTTTTCATGCATATGTCTACCAGATATGCTTTTCAGAGGCATACCCTGCAAATATAGAGCTTTGTGATCACACCCCTCTCCTTTCACCACCTGTCAAATGATGCCATGACAGAAATCCATTATATGATGTGAATAAAACACAAAGTTCCACAATTCATCTGTTCCTAGTAACGCAAACATGAATTCAGGGCCAGTATGCTGGATTTCGAAGGGGCAGAGGAACCAGAGACCAAATAGCAAACATGCGCTGGATTATGGAGAAAGCTAGAGAGTTCCAGAAAAACATCTACTTCTGCTTCATTGACTACGCAAAAGCATTCGACTGTGTCGACCACAGCAAACTATGGCAAGTTCTTAAAGAAATGGGAGTGCCTGATTACCTCATCTGTCTCCTGATAAATCTCTATGTGGGACAAGAAGCTACAGTGAGAACTGGATATAGAACAACTGATTGGTTCAAAACTGGGAAAGGAGTACAACAAGGGTGTATATTGTCTCCCTGCTTATTTAACTTATATGCAGAATTCATCATGCGAAAGGCTGGACTAGATGAATCCCAAACCGGAATTAAGATTGCTGGAAGAAATATCAACAACTTCAAATATGCTGATGACACAACCTTGATGGCAGAAAGTGAGGAGGAATTAAAGAACCTTTTAATGAGGGTGAAAGAGGAGAGCGCAAAATATGGTCTGAAGCTCAACATCAAAAAAACCAAGATCATGGCCACTGGTCCTGTCACCTCCTGGCAAATAGAAGGGGAAGAAATGGAGGCAGTGAGAGATTTTACTTTCTTGGGTTCCATGATCACTGCAGATGGTGACAGCAGTCACGAAATTAAAAGACACCTGCTTCTTGGGAGAAAAGCACTGACAAACCTAGACAGCATCTTAAAAAGTAGAGACATCACCTTACCAACAAAGGCCCGTATAGTTAAAGTTATGGCTTTCCCAGCAGTAATGTATGGAAGTGAGAGCTGGATCATAAAGAAGGCTGATCGCCAAATAATTGATGCTTTTGAATTATGGTGCTAGAGGAGACTCTTGAGAGTCCCATGGACTGCTAGAAGATCAAACCTATCCATTCTGAAGGAAATCAGCCCTGAGGGTTCACTGGAAGGACAGATCCTGAAGCTGAGGCTCCAATACTTTGGGCACCTCATGAGAAGAGAAGACTCCCTGGAAAAGACCCTGATGTTGGGAAAGATTGCCAGTTATATACTGTAGATTTCTAATGAAGCCCATCCTCCAAGGGCTAACAGAAGTAGTATGTTTCGTACAATATGAAAAAGACGGGAGTTTCCAGTTCTGAAAGCTAATAGCATTCATTAGGAACTAAAATAACCTGGTCACAGAACTGTACACAGGCAAACAATAGTTTTCACCAAGCCTGAATGCAGAGGTTTTTGTACCTCATGAAGATGTGTGGATGTTTTACCCATTCCGATTGAATACAGTGCCTATATTTCAATATCCGAGGCACCCAAGTGACCTTCCATTGTTACGTAGCAACCCAGCTGCAAAGTAACACAATGCATAGATGTTGCTGAGTCAAGCCTTTTACACAAGTAATGAGCAATTAGAAATGCTAATGATACTTGAGGAGGAAAAAATACCTGTCAGAAAACATTGCATATTTTTTTAATTGCAAGAACATATAATATTGGAAAGTGAATATCATATTTATTTTACAGTTCATTATAAAGTGCACTGCCACCAGTTTGAAAGATCCTAGTTCATACAAATACGGACACTAGGATGTGTAATAATAGGCTGCCGAAGCCTAACAAATAGAGACCTTCTAATTACCTTAATTGGAATTTTTTTTAGCAGATTACTAAATCTACTACTAGATCCCAACATGCACTGGCTACACTTCAGACCTGCCATTCAGTTCCCTGTGGGGAACCTCAAGTCTTCCTATTTGGCTTTCCCAAGGCTACAGCCTCTCCCCAGGCCACACACTTCACTGACCTTGCTCTGTTTCATTGTAAGTGGCTTTGCTTGGCTAGAACGGATCTTTGGACCATGATGCAGCATCTTGTTTGCTTGGATGGAAGATGGAGGGATCTGTGTGACCTCTCTCTCCCCCTCCCTCCCTCCTCTGGAAACTTCCAATGTGTATGGTTAGAATGTGTAGCCTACTGTAGAGGTAAAAAACACATGTTTTACCTTACCCGCTTATTCCTCTGCCCACCACTGGCATGAAACCCTTAGAACGTTGCCCTTGAGGGAATGTGGGCCTTCACCTGGAAAAAAGGATTCCCATCCCTCATTTGGAAATACTTAAAAGCCTTCAATGGTCTAAATGAGATGCATGGAGATAGTGAACAGAGAAAAGTACCCCCAAACAAAAACAACAACAACAACAACAACAACAACAACAACAACAACAACAACAACAACAACAACACAGGACTTGTGGACATCCAAGGGAGCTGGGTGTTGGAAGATTCAGAATAGATAAAAGAATGTATTTATTTATATACTACAGAATTAAATTATGGAACTCACTACCACAGGAAGCAGTGATGCCCACCAATTGGGACAGCATTAAAGACCTGGACAAATTTATAGAGGATAAGACAATCAATGGCTTTTGGCTATGGCAATACAATGCTTCAATGGTAGGTGGTTGCTTAAAACTACGGGTTTCCACAGGTATCTGGGTGACCACTGAGAGAACAGGATGCTGGACTAGATGGGCCATTAGCTTCATCTAGCAGGCTCTTATGTTCTTATGGTTGCAAACAGTTTTATCCTCAAAGTACCTGGCAAATAAGTCACAGCAGGCTTCACAGGACTCACATGCAATTCCAAGAAAAATGAAATATATTCATATAGCAGGGACACATCTCAAAAATATGTTTATTATCCCTGAAAGTCTAGCAAGATACAGTAGTAAGGTTTTGTAAACCTTACTGAACACCACAGAATTCAACAGAGAACAGTTTCAGGTTCACAGGTGATATGCTTGTGAACGTCAGTTCCGGAGGAATAACACCCTCCACCATTTGGGCGGGCGGGCGGGGGGGGGGAGCATCTGGTTGTCCACTGCAGGAAAGAGGAAGCTGGACTACACGGGCCTTTGGTCTGATCCAGCAGGGAGTCATTATATTCATATGAACTGAGCTTTGGACCACAGCAGTTAAATATTCTCCCTAAAACAAGGGGGGAAGCATGAAATTATGTGCCACAGTGCTGTGGAGATACCCTAAATTTTGACTTCTCATAATTGCTGAACCCACAAGAAAGATCTAGGACTGTCCTGAAACAAGTAAAATGAATCTTGTTAGATAAACAGCTTTATTATCATTTTATTTCTTGAAGGAGCGTGATTGACCCTGACTTCCACTGCTGAGAGAATCTGGGCTAGCAAAACTTCATACATCACAGATTATGTTGACATAGAGAAATTTATATTTTACCAGCAGCACTTAGCACTGCAAAATTGGTGTTAATGATAAAAACTGAATTTTAGCACATTCCGCTTTAATTAATTTTTAATACTTAAAAAAAGAAAGAAATGAAAAGAAAAGAAAAAGCTTTCCCTTTAACCACAGGAGCCATTTCTTCCTGGTGAAAATCCCAGAGGTGCTTTCTTCTCTTCTTGAAGGCATATTTCTTTCTAATTAATTAGAAATTGTGTGGGGTGGGTAGAACACAGCCTTCCCCCTCCCCTTTGCTATGTAACTAGCTCTCGCTTTTCTCTTTCATAAATTGCAACTGAAGGTTTTATTTTGGGAAACACAATTAGTATTATGTTTTGTGCTTGCGTTTTTCTTTCTTTCTATTTCGCTCTCTTTTTTTTTCTTTAAAGGCCAGCCTGAACTACCAAAGTCTTTCAAGTGTCTTCTATTGCTTGCAAGTTGCACACAGTGCTATTTGGAACCTTCAATTGCTGGGCAGATGGTCATCAATTGCAGAAATTAATGCACAGAGGAAGACCAGGTTTGTGGTACTACTATATGAGTATGGGACCTTTTTCAGCCTGAGGGCAGCATTCCATTCAGGGCAACCTTCTAAGGGCCACATGCCAGTTCTGGGCAGGGACAGGGGCAACATTTAGTATAGTAGGGTATTTTCTATCCGTGCACACACATTCCTTTCTATCCTCCATCCACATTAGCATTCAAGTACACATTTCAGACAAGCAAAAACACTCAGGTGTGAAGCAGGGCTGGTAAGGAGCATGTCCTGGGGAGAATTCCACAGGCCAGGTAGAGAGACTTTGAGGGCCATATCCCCCCCCCCAATGCCTGAGGTTCCCTGCCCCTGTACTAATGATTCTGCTGCCTATTGAGGTGTGGACCTTGGCTGTTGACCAATGGCTGATCTTCCACCACCCCATGTTCATGCATAAACCCCTGTGTGAATGATACCTTGAACACAAGGCACAATCCCACATCCTCCCTTTCTACAGCCAGCGTTGGTGTTACTAGGGCTTACCACTATGAGTAATTATTGGTTGACAGGCATATAAAGTCTTATGTACACCTTCATTTCATCATATATGTTAAGACTACATGTGATACCCAGGGAATAGTGGGAACTACAGTGGTTGCATTGAAGGAGATTTCAGCAAGATAGGTTCTAGCATTTATCTGAAGTGGGAGAGTACACGCTCAGAAGAACTCCAGAGTTTGAAAGATAAAAAATAATTGGGGGGGGGGCTAAAAGCAGGGGAGCCCCCCCCAATAGTGAGGCTTGAGTGAGCTCAGTGGACAAGGAATGCTAAAAGTACAGTATTGTGAATGTGTGTGTGGTGGGGAGCGGGAGGAATGGACTGGAATGGTGTATCCTGGAAAAGAGAATGCATCACAAGCAGAAGCACTTTACAGAACAACTTTTTGTTGCAGGTTCCACTTGTTTGAATGGTAAATTTGATCCTGCTGTAAGTAGATGCAGACATATGAGCCTAATATTTTGAATCACTGTGGTACAGCAACTATTAAAAAAGTTTCCAGACTCCAGACTTATGGGACTGAAAAGCCTAAACAAAACAACAAAAATTATGAGCAATGCTAAAGACTTTGAGGGCAGTGGGGAAGGGAAAGAAACTAAATCCATTGCTATAATTGGGATAAGAAGGATTTCAGCAAGCATTTCTATTGCAACTGCTGAGATACAGTTGTAGATTTCACTTGGATTTCTACTAGTTCTTGCCTATTGAAGTAGTGTTACCACTGTTGATTTGGCAGAGGGATTCTTATTATATTTTCTTCTCAAACTATAATTTTTCTTTACATTCATACTGTTTCTGCAACACAGACACACTGATATGCCATCTCATTTCTGCCATGTGTAATTAAATTTACAATGGGATTTCTTTTTGGGGGGCGGGGGGGGAAGGGAATTGAAACAAAAAGATCCTTCCTTCCTTCCTTCCCGTATCTATCTGCAACATATAATTTTAGGCAGCTAACTCTAAATTAGACACCCACTCAGATTTATTATGATAAGAACATTCGGTAAGCTAATTTCAAGATGATGACTCCTATAAATTCTTATAATTTATTATTTAGTACTTTGGTTTTTAATCATTAAGTACGTGAAGACTTTGTAGGTCAAACCTGTATTAATGAAGACAGTAATCTATTTTTCAAACTCTCAACTCCTCACCTATCTTTCAGATTGTAAATTGGCAGAAATATTTTTAAACATATGTAGGGTAGGGGAGGAGAGAATATTTGGGAGGATTCACCAAGCCATGCGAACTAATTAGTCATGATCTTTTGCCATTAAGCAATTGGCTTTTCTGAGGCCGTCAGGAAGTTAATCAGAGGCACTATGGAAGGTAAAATAACATAGATTCCTTCAGTGAAACTCAAAGCCATCATATTACAAGGGCGGGGGAGATTTAAAATTATGCAAACATACCCAAGCAAAGTTTTCACTAGATGCATTAGCACAATTGAGGTCATTAAGGAGAACTTTTTCTTTCTGTCCACACTTCCCTGAAACTGAAATATTAATCAAATGAATTTTTTACAAAGCAAAGGCAAGACACCAGAATGGGACTTTTGCTTTAGCTCATGTTCATTGCTAACATGTGGAATTCCTAATGATTATTTTATAAGATTGGGACTACAGGGAGCTGCATGCTCCAGCCCAACCTTTGACCAAGTGAAATTACCATTGCAGTTTTACACATGATGCTACTGCTCAAGATATATTGACTCTTAAGCCGATGCACTACATCTGTTTGCTTTTCAAAACTAATGTATTTTTGCCAGGGATTTTCATTTACGATGTTCCAGCATATGGAACATACTTGGATCGCCCACACCACCCCCAGTATAGCCTGGGTCTTAACATTATAGCATCACCTGTTTACAAAGCTATCAAAGACTGTGCTAAATCTGTTAAAGCAAATCTAACTAGTTTGATAATTCCTTTGTGCCGAAACGCATGCACACACACTTACACATTTATGCCACAAACATATTTGTTACTTAGAATAATAGTGGCATTATTTCTTTGCTTGATTAAGAACACTTTGTGTTCTGTACAAACAGTAAATGAAATTCTTAGCAGAAAACATAGTGCATTTGCAGAGAAGTGCTTTTGGCAGAAATAAAGCCAGATTACTGGTATCTCTTAAGTATTTCCCTTACACACACCAAAAAACATTTGGATAGTGGAAAATAAATAAATAAACAAATGCTTCTGGGAAAACACTCAATTCTTTCTACATACTGGAGGATATTATTACAGAAAGCTTTTTGTAAATACTCTGTTCTGTTCTAAATTCCAAATTTTCTGAAGAGGGCCTTGATTTTGGTCAACTGTATAAGGAATAATATACCTTTTCAAATTTAGGTGTGTGCACACTCACGTTTCCTGTTCTGCAAGGCATACCAAGGAAAACGCCCAAACCAAAAGGGAACAATTAACAATTGCTGTGGAAAACACGTAGGTGAAATTCTGGTATTCAGATCAGTTTTTCAGTGAATTTATTGGAGAAATTTGTCCATTCAGCCAAATTCTGGATTTCATCTAACCATCTAACCCTTCTCAGATACAGACATATGATCATGCCATTCTATTCAGAGGGCAGCAAGTGTCATAACCAGGAATGCATTTTGCAGCATCTTTCCCACCTGTCAGCTCTCAGTCTTCCCTTAGTCAGAAAAGCCAATGAGGAGAATTGTTACAGGCAGGAATATTTTCTGATGCTCAACTTCCTGTCAACTCGAAGGTGCTGGTGAAGCCTAGCCTTCTTGCTTGAACACCAGCAATATGTTGCATAACCATACTGACTTTGCACCCCTTGTTTCTTCCTTTTTCTCATGTGACTAATTATTTGGAATGTAAGCCTGAGGGCAGGATTTTGTTGTCAATTTTGTTGTGTATTATACAATACCATTTATTTTTATTTTACTTTTTAAAAAAGAACAAAATCACAAAATTAACAACATCAGCAACACTTTCCCTGGAGTCTCATTACAGATTAATCTTAAGTGACTGGCATACACAAAGATGTGCACAGTCTTTGGATGGCTGGATGTCAGCCAGCTGTGACTATTCATTCTTTCATGTTATTATGTAATGTTTTGAAAATCTAAAAACATGAAATCATAATGCATGGTGTCCCTATTTTTTAAGGTCCCTATGAATTCAGCCACTCCAGTGTGTGCAGAGGCTTACAATAGAGGCAGTCCCCCTTTGTGGGACACCCTCCTTAGTGAGGCACATCCATTTCCCTCATAATTAACTTTTAGCAGAATTAAAACATTCCTGTTTTCCAAGGTTCTTGATGGCTAAAACTCTGTCCCTGGCAACCTTGAATTTATTACTTTGAGAGTAGATTATGGTTTTAAGGATTTTTTTTTAACTTTTCTTTTTGAAGGTTCTTTTAGACTGTATTTTAGAAGTTTTAACTGTTTTAAATTTGATATATTTTCGGCAATGGGCTCCTTGGGAGGAAGGTGAAGGGTATAAATATAATAATAGCAATCATAGCAATCGTACCTTCCAATATTTGTCTGATGAAAATAGGGACGTCCCATTCCACAATGATATTTTTACTATTTATACCCTACGCATCTTACTGGGTTGCCCCAGCAGCTTCCAACATATATAAAAACGTAATAAAACATTAAACATTAAAAACATCCCTATACAGGGCTGCCTACAGACAGCTCAGGAGTTGAATAACTCCAAACCCTCCAACATTACTCCAATGAAAACAGGGACGCCCTAAGGAAAAGCAGAACATTCCGGGATCAAATCAGAAACCAGGAGGGCTTCTCTAAATCAGGGACATCCCTGTAAAATAGGGACACTTGGAGGGTCTGTGCAATGTGCACAAATATCAGTAATGTGTTGCTTTTGGTGCCTATATGAAAATCCCAGACTGGATTTAAAAGTATAGCACAGCTACCACCACATTCTTAAGACAAGCTGAGGAATTTTTAAAATAAGGTTTGGAACTTTAAAGTCCAGAAAATAATTAGACCAGTAATGCAGGGATCAGGAAATGTGTGAGTAGAAAAACTCAACTGATAAGGCAAACAAGGACAAATGCATGAATTTTATAGAAGATGCCACAGCTTAAGGAAGCTACATGCCCGCCAGCTATATAGTTGGCAGGGTGCACCTGGCGAGCATGCAGGGAAAGGGGAGGCTGCTGGCAAAGCCACGCAGCTCCCCCACTTGCTAGGGCCCCCCGAGAGGCCGGCGCCCTGGCACAACGAACCACTAAGACCAATGGGAAAGACGGCTCTGACACTGGCTTGGGCTGATGGCAGCTGGAGTCTAACAACATCTGGAGGCTCCCCATCCTTACAGTATTATGATAGCTCTAGTCTCAGAGGCTTTCTTTGTTTCTCGGCATAGCTCTCGGCCTTTATTTTCACTTCACTTGCATAATTAAGGCAAAGAGCTTCTCACCTCTAAGACACAGGCAAATAGCACCATATCACTCCCAGACTGGTGACTGGGAGTGGCCGCCGGGACCATATAACACCGGTCCTGAGAGACCTGCATTGACTCCCAGTACACTTCCGAGCACAATTCAAAGTGTTTAAAGCCCTAAACGGCCTCGGTCCTGTATACCTGAAGGAGCATCTCCACCCCCATCATTCAGCCTGGACATCGGCGCTGGATTCAGGCCATCCAGCGCCGATGGCCTTCCACCCAGAGTGGCTGGGGAAACCCAGCCAGATGGGCGGGGCATAAACAAACAAATAAATAAATAATTGCCATGAGGTTTCTCCATTATAACTATCAGTTTCTTTGACAAGAAGATGGGTGAGAGCAACATAGAAGGCGGTTAAAGGGAATGAGCAGCTGCAAAAATGGCCTAACTCTTGCCCCATTCAAAATATGAGACCTGTCTGGAGGTACAGTGGTACCTTGGGTTACAGACGCTTCGGGTTACAGACGTACAGGCCAGCTACAACTGTCAACTAGAGTTATCTGATTTGGACCACAACTAAACTAATAATTTAGAACCCGAAGTCTAATTAATTACCTTATGATAGCTTTGGGATCCTTTTAAAATGTTTCATTCATGCTGTGGAAATCATTCCTTCCTGGCTTCATCCAACAACACAGCTGTAATGTTTATATCTCCACAATAAAGTGGCTGGGGCCAATGGCAAGGCACTTTCATGCTATGTCATTAACTGGGCTTGTGGAGAAGGATTTCATGATTTGCCAAAGGATCCCAAGGCACTCTGTGGTATATATATCTCTCTCCTTCCCTGGATAGATCTGTGCGACTGCTAAATACCTTTACAAAAGTTACGTTTTAATCGTGGGATATTAATTGCTCTGAAAATTACGACTCCACCGTGATTTATAACCTTGCAAAAAACTATTGCGTTTCCATATGTGGTTTCGCCATTTTCCCTTTTACATACCTATCATTCCCCATTGTTTCTCCTCCCTGATTGATGGTGGGGCTTCAACGCACTCCCATTATGAGCTTTATAATTACCACTAGTAATAGAGAAGCTTCTTCCTCTCCTATTCAGAGAGACTGCCCGAATTATTCATTGCAGACCATTGGTACAGGAGCACAAGAAAACAAGAATTTATTTCCAGTCTCAGGCACATGCTAGATAAGGGGATGTATTTATTTCACCATGTTTCAAAAGGATTAAGGTTGGAAAAATAAATATTACTTAGCCTGTCAGCATCCACAACTTTATGGTGCTGGGCACAGAGTGCCTTTCCTGCGTTAAGCACAAGAAACCTAAAACCTGGTTGTTAAGAAGGAGACAATGAGGGGGCGGGGGAACCACACACACACACTGATGTAGATCCTTATTCAGCTGAATAAATGAATCCTATATATTTTAAGCCTTAAGCGGGTTTATCGAGCAAGCTAGTATATTGGCTTTAGCAACGCAAAGCACTTATTTAGAAAGCCAGTATGAAATTCCAGAAGTCCTTGACCCTTGGCTGTTTTAATAGCACACTGTATACATCATCCGGGTTTCGCCTAATTACATGTAATTAGGAAATGTAATTATGCTTCCAGTGTCACTCTCCCATTAGTAGTGTAGTGGACAACGGGGACACAGGGAAGATGTCAAAAGTGGAGAGACACAAAATTAGAAGTAGAAGCTACCGGTACCACTTAAAATGAGGGAACAATGTCTTATTTTATTTTTTAAAAAACCTCAAAATTGTTCTGGAAACTATTGTAGTCATGTATTCTGCTTTCTTTGATTAATTCCATTAAAACAGAAGCTGCCTTAAAACAGGTCAGGCTATTTGTCCATCCATCCTAGAATTCTCTACTCTCTACTCTCCCTTGCAGTGCTTTGCCTAGCAGCAATGTCCTTCTCATCAATTGCCTGATCATTTTAACTGGAGATAATGAAAATTAAACATGTCTGCATGTTCTGCGTCTGCATGTTCTATCTCTACTGCTAGAGGCAGTGTGCTTCTGAATACCAATTGCTGGCAACCATAGGAGGGAAGAGTGCTGCTGAGCTCAGGTCCTGCTTGTGGGCTTCCTATGGGGAATCTGGTTGTCCACTGTGAGAACAGGATGCCTGATCCAGCAGGGCTCTTAAGTTCTGCATGTGAAACTGCGCTTTCCCACTGAGTGAAGGTCCTTTCCCCATATTCTCACCTTTAATACGTCTCTCTCTCTCTGGCCAAGTTTTGCCACTTCCTTAGGCAGCAAATATTTTCACAATTGCCCCCTCCTGTCCAACACAGGTTAATGTATCACATGCTTGGTCTACGTGGACACTTAATTTATGCAATTATTACAATTTCAAAACTAGGTGTTAACAGTACATTCTTCTCCATTTCTAAGTGTGGTTAAGACCAACCATAACTTCCTCTTTATTAGGAGGGAAGAGTGAACGCCGTAGCTCAGTGATAGAGCATCTGCCTTGTGTGCATAAGCTCCCAGATTCAATTCTTGGTATCTCCAGGTAGGGTTGAGGGGGATTCCTGCCAGAAACCTTGGGAAGCCACTGCCAGTCAGTGTAGAGAATACTGAGCATGAGGAACAAATTTAGCATAAGGCACCTTCCTATGTTCCTATGTAGGAATTTAAACCAGCAAACAACTCATAATTTTAAATACTGGTTAACCTTAAAAGGTAAAGGTACCCCTAACTGTTAGGTCCAGTCGCGGACGACTCTGGGCTCATCTCGCTTTATTGGCCAAGGGAGCCGGCGTACAGTTTCCGGGTCATGTGGCCAGCATGACTAAGCAGCTTCTGGAAACCAGAGAAGTGCACGGAAATGCCGTTTACCTTCCTGCCGGAGCGGTACCTATTTATCTACTTGCACTTTGACGTGCTTTCGAACTGCTAGGTTGGCAGGAGCAGGGACCGAACAACGGGAGTTCACCCCGTGGCGGGGATTCAAACCGCCAACCTTCCGATCGGCAAGCCCTAGGCTCTGTGGTTTAGACAGCGCCACCCATGTTAACCTTAAACATGGTTATAACTTAATGACAGCTAAGGTCTGCAAAAGGAAGAGGCTCACATACCCAAAAAACGGGAGGTAGCGGATCAGTGTGTTCTTGCAGCTTGCTACCAACTGATTTATCATGGTTAATCCATCAATAACACTGTGCGTGTACTTGCCCACACACTCCGGGTGGTGCCCCGAAACACTATAAGCAGTTCTCATAATGTTAAACTGTGTTTCCAAGTTATCGGTTAAGCTAACAATAGCAAAGTTATCTCCACGACTTTTTTTTATTATTCTCCAAGAGCTGGTAATGACCCTATTTTGTTATTAAAACCAATGCCTTAATTACAAAATACCCAGGACCATCTGCTGACTACAGCTCTCTAATGTTTTAATGACTCTGCCCTTTTTTGAGAAGACACTATAATAATTGTAATAATTTTGTTTCTAAAGTGTCTCTCTCCTGACATGGAGTTTCTTAATGAAAACCGTTCCCAGGGTACATTTTCTCTATGACCCTTTATTGCCAAAGCAACAGGGGGAGACAGAGAAATTTAAATGACAAAATAAATACGCCATGGCAATTTTGAATGCTTTTCAATTAACAATCATAAATAATGTTTATTACAAGAGCATCAACAGTCCCCTGTGGCTCAACGGCACAGAAGTCTTTACAGTTACTGAGAGACAAAAAACAAACTTTTTTTTAGCTACCTAGCTTTTGCTCTAAAGGTATGGCTGAGGAAAGTGCAGATCAGGAAACTTACTTCCCCTCTCCAATGAGCTTTTTCATTTTAAACATCAAGGCAAAGGACACAAGAATTCAGACACTCACAGTGACATATTGGCAATAAATGAACTTTTCCACTTTTTGAGAAATACAGGTCCAATCTGTTGGAGGTCACTTTTTGAGCTTATCCTCTCAAAAAAAAAAATCCCTTGAATACTCTGGGGAGAAACATTGGTTTGTAGATTTTTGTGGCATGTTGACTGGAAAAGGAAAGTGTTATCAAAACACTTCATTTATGTGACATGACCTTTGCCCACTAAATGGCTTTTCAAATTGAAAACCAACTTCTATTGGGGATAGACCACACAAGACGCTCCCAAGTGCCTCCCAACTATCTGGCAATGAAGAAGCTGCAGAGGGTTCTGGTCTGCTGGACCTCATACAAGTAGGTATGGCCTGCTGTTACAGTTCTTTGTTTTGTACTCTTTCTTTTAGCTGGTTCTAAGGAGCTTAGTTTTTGCAATGTGCAACATTATTTTCTATATCATTTCAAAACACTTGGATCCCCCTTTTCAACACAAGGTCTTCAAGGTGTCTTATAAATCAAGATAAAACCATTCAGAGATATATAATATAAAATATATAAAATATAAAATACAACAGAAATAGAATAACATAGCAATGCAAGCTAAACAAAATCAACAGAGTAGGGAAGATCAGCATGTGATATTCAGACAAGGATATGGTCTGAAGGCAAGCAAGGCCACTCTCTAGCTGAAAAGTTACTAAGTGGGTCTGGTCAGTGTGTTGGATGGGAGATCTCTTGGAAACTGTATGTATGCTAGGGATTCCAATGAATATGGAAATTAGAACAGAAATTGACTGTCCCATGTCCAGAACAGAAATCAATCCAGTGAATATAATGCAGACTCTAAATGATACATTATTTATGAGGTCCCATCCTCCTTTGCATTTTGTTTCCCTTGCCCTAAAATGAATAGAGTGGAATAACATAATGACAATGCAATTTATGTAATTATTACACAATTGCACAATTTTGCCATGGTGGACACTGACAAAAATAACATAGGTTTGGCGAAAGAGGAACTGCAGGAGAATGGGAACAGTTCTGCATGTGAAAAATATAGAATGGAATGGGAAATAGTGCCTTCTTACATCTTCAATGTATGTCACTGTAGGTCTTATGATTGAAGTGAGGCAGAGTATAAACTTAAGGAAATAAAACTCAGTAAAAGTTAGAACAAAAAAGGTTGCTTTTCACTTGGCACACCAGTCTTGAAAGATCTACATTGGCTCCCAGTACGTTTCCGAGCACAATTCAAAGTGTTGGTGCTGACTTTTAAAGCCCTAAATGGCCTCGGTCCAGTATACTTAAAGGAGCATCTCCACCCCCATAGTTCTGCCCGGACACTGAGGTCCAGTGCCAAGGGCCTTCTGGCAGTTCCCTCGTTGCGAGAAGCCAATTTGCAGGGAACCAGGCAGAGGGCCTTCTCGGTAGTGGCACCCGCCCTGTGGAACACCCTCCCATCAGATGTCAAAGAGAAAAACAGCTACCAGATTTTTAGAAGACATCTGAAGGCAGCCCTGTTTAGGGAGGCTTTTAATCTTTAATCAATTATTTTATTCTTCTGTTGGAAGCCGCCCAGAGTGGCTCTGGTCAGTGTGTTGGATGGGAGATCTCTTGGAAACTGTATGTATGCTAGGGATTCCAATGAATATGGAAATTAGAACAGAAATTGACTGTCCCATGTCCAGAACAGAAATCAATCCAGTGAATATAATCAGTATATTCACTGATGTTGTTGCCTGCAGACTCTAAATGATACATTATTTATGAGGTCCCATAAATTAATAATAATAATAATAATAATAATAATAATAAATAAATAAATAAAAAGGGAGGTGAATATTTCTGGGAAGGTTACTCCACAAACAGGACCCTGGTCCTAGGTACCACCTACCTCCACAAGAGAACTGTGACGAGGTTACCCGGTAAAGGCCCCCAGACGTCAGGTGAAAGGTAAACCAAACAATTAAGTTTATTAGGTGATGATCTTACAAGCATATAAATTTTTCACGGTTTCTCAGATACCTTTGCTTAAACTTAACCTTCAGTACTAGCCCCCCCCCATCCTCCCTGACTGAAGTTCCCTTCTTATTACTCTTTCAGATTCAGCACCACAGCTCACCTCACTAGCTTCTCTAACCCTCTATCTATCTCAAATCCTCTCCACCTCACTCATCAACCCCCTCTTCTGACTGCCTGCTTCTCCCTATATACCCCTGCTTCTGCCTGGAGAGCTCCTATTGGCTATTCCCCTCCCATACAACTTAACTCTTGCTGGTCCCCTAGAGGTGAAACGCCACAAGGACCTTGAGTGATGGCTAAGGGAATGGGCAAAAAAGGCAAGATGCCTAAGGAAAGCTAAAGAATGGGCACAATGATGGGAACTGAAATATAAAGTATGTTAGAATCTGCCATCTTAATGAGATATGACAACATGACCTTCCTTAATTTTATAAATCTTAACATCAACGTTCCAGTATTATTTTTTTTATAAAACTATTTATATGTCACTATATCACAGAAAGCGGTTCACAACATCTCCGCCTTCTCTCTCCACCTTCTTTCCCCCCAAATGCAAGATGGCTCTCACTAAATGTAAATTAATTGTGAAAAAGATTCAAAGAATTGAAAGTGGAGACAACAGGTGCACCATTCCCTGTTTATCTATTTAGTAGCACACACACAAAATTAAAACTACAATATTTTATTTTATAAAAAAACCTTTGTGAAAGTGGTTCACAACAGTAAAAAATAAGATAAAACCATATATTAAAAGTATGAAAAGTTTTAAACAACAACGTTTAAAGCAAAAATCAATAGCCCGTTGTGTGGGATGTACTCTTAATTGCCTGCCTAGACCTGGCAAAAGTTTTCAGAAGGCATTTAAAAGCTGGCACAGAAGGCATCTGCTGAATGTCTATTGCCAGAATATTCCACAGGACTGGGCCACTAAAGACTTGGATTCTCCAGAACCAAGTCTACCTATCTCTTCCCATTGCATCTTGATCCTCCTTGATAATAGTTTGTAGAGTACCAGGGTGGGGGGTACAATTTAAAGTAAATAACACAACACAATGTCATGAAACATGAAAATGCCTTTAATAAAATTGTATACATTCTTTAAGTTAAAGTGACTGTGTCAGCTAAAAGAATTCTCCAGCTCTAGGTACTATCTCATTCTGATTAAATACTAAAAATAACAGTGTTTCAAAGAAAATCTCTTTTAAATGAAATATGTCATTTTGAAAATGCTTTTGAAATACTACTTTTAAAGGTATATGTTTTTGCTGCTCTAAAAGGAAGGAGGTAGTGGATTTAAAATATACCTTGAGAATGGATGTTTCCAACCAAACTTTAGGGCAACGTTGCACAAACCCCACACTCTCCCTCTGTGGCCTAGTGATACCAGTAATAAATAAATTGCTTGAAGAATACAAGGCTTATCCATATTGGCAGAGCTACATAACGTATTCACCATTTAAAATATTTCCAGTGGTGGTGGGATTGTACTTTCAATGGGGAAAACAAAACATACCTCTTCTCCATAAATTATTTTATATTTTGCAAATACCGTACAGTATTTACATTGTTCTAAAATTACGTCTGAGTGATCTTATTCAAAACGACGCTGCAATACTACTTTTAATTATTATTATTTTTAATAATAATTTTAAAATAATTTTATTATTTATACCCCACCCATCTGGCTGGGTTTCCCCATCAAACATTAAAAACTTCTCGATACAGGCTGCTTTCATAAAGAATGATAAGATTAAATCATTCCCAGTAAGTGAGGGTAACCAAGGACTATGTGAATAAAGAAGCAAAGGTGAGACATGTTTTGCACTTCTGAGAAGTTGATTTAAAAATCTGAGTAGTTTCAAGTCAGCTCTATGTATTTTATAATATCCAATGATTTACCCAAAGCAGTTAGGCAACAAATATGATCCAGATGCTTAAGAGTGACATAACAAAATACTATTTTACATAGGTAATCAAGCTGATCTACTTTGGCAAATCTTTAGGTACATAGGAAGCTGTTTTCATTGGTCCATCTAGCTCAGGCAGGAGTCTCTCCCAGCCTACCTGGAGATGTCAGAGATTGAACCACAGATTTTTCAGTATGCAAAGCAGATGCTTAGCACTGTACTGTGACCCTTTCCCCGTAAAATTTAGAAACCATTCTCTAAAATATACAGACCTCAGTTGCTTAAGTAGAAATATTTTTAAGCAGGTAGTGTCATCTCCTAGGTTTTGCTAACAGGAAGCAACATCATGGGAAACTGTGAATTTAAAACTGGCTGGGCTGTTTCAGATGTGATGTCACAGTTTCAGACTTGTATGGTCTCTCCTCTCTTCTGTCCCTGACTTCCGTTTTTGAGTAAAGCATAGTTTAGGGAACAAAGAAAAGCTTAGTACTAATTTTAAAAAAGAAAAGGTTCCAGCTTCCATCCTGGTTGCTCCAAGTGCAGCTGGAAAGACTCTCACCTGAAACCTTGGGCAGTCAATGTAGACAATACTGCACCAGATGGACCAATCCACTATGAGACAGCTGCAACTGCCAAATAAGCAAAGCAGGATTTGCACTTGATATCTGATTTCGAGGGCAAACACGAACTGAAGTTCACAGATCGGGATACAAACTTAAATTATGACTTGCCTGAAAACCATAAATGGGTGGCAAGTATTAGAGAACACAATGAGGGAGAGAAGGGAAGGGAGACATGGGTATGTATGCTTGCTGTACAACATACCTAATGCTGCTGAACCTTTGTGTGGTGGTTCTTAAGCCATGTTGAGAATTAGTCTTGGCTGAAAATTCGGGTAAATATTTAATTCATACTAAGGCATCATGGTGTTCAGTGTGTCGCCCCAGTGTGTCGCCCCAGTCCTTGTCATTTGATCCTCACAATAAATCTTGTTAGATAAGTTAGGAGGTGGGGGGGGGCTCATCTGAGTTTCCTGGGTGAGTGAGGATTTGAACCTGTGTCTCCCTGGTCATAGTCCAACACTCTAAAATCCAGCACTCAAACCATAACACTGCTGTAATTAGCTGTGTTTCCGTGTGCTGCTCTGCTTCGCCAAAAGCGGCTTTGTCATGCTGGCCACATGACCTGGAAACTGTACGCCAGCTCCCTTGGCCAATAACGCGAGATGAGTGCCGCAACCCCAGAGTTGGCCACAACTGGACCCAATGGTCAGGGGTCCCTTTACCTTTAATGTATGTAACAGCTGTCATGAATTTTAGGCCACTTAACTGTGAGTGGTAGGATCTCAGTTCCTCAAATGGACCCACTCAAGCAATGTACAGAAACCCAAAGCTAAATTCAAGTAATGGCCTATTTTCAGAATGAATACAACTAAAGCAAGGAGTGAGACAGGAATGTACCCTGACCAATGCTTTTTGACCTTGCCGCAGGTGTCACAGTATGTCACAGTGGCTAGACAATAATACAGGATGGCTCTTTTTGCAAATAACAGGCTTTTTAACATACCCACAGAATTCAATCCCCAAAATAATGACAATCACAGTTTCTGCCACTTGTATGCCTATAAAATTAACTGGCGGAGGTATGAGGCAATATCCATAGGGTGGTGACCACTAGGTAGCCATCACACAGACTGGCCCTTAAAGTGGTGAAAATATAACTTGCCACACTTAGGTGTCTGCATCCCTGGGCAAATTGATCCAGTAGTAAAACTCAATATGGAAGACAGACCTAGAACACTGGACAGGAGAGTTGAGGGAGAGAGAAAGGGAAGTTGGGAGGGGTAGGGTGATTAATGGACTTCACCGCTCTCCTGTAATAATGTGAAAACTCCAATAAACCATGGATGAAAAAGAAGTGCCTTCAGGCGCTGGACTGATTCCATCCACCAGGCTGGTCAGTGGCTGCTCCTCAACAGGAAGTTGTATGAACTTCCGGTTGTTCTAGTTAAGCCTTGCTCAAGCAACAAGGCATGGATATCTGGAGTATTCCTGGAATTCTTGGCTATACTTTGGTCCTCACTTCTGGGCTTGCTCTTCAATTTTGCCTACTCAATTGCACTCCTTAACTTGGTCATTGCCGCTGACTTCCTAATTGCTTCTTCACCCTTTTGTACAGTTAGCCCTGTGGTTCTAACAGATTCTGGATTACAATACAATTACTCGGAAATGTAGAAAAACGATGTTCATGTCCTATATTCTCCAAATCACAATCCGAGAGACACAGAGCCCAAACAGACACACATACACACACCACACACCAGCCATGTGCAGCACTACATCTACCGGTAAAACACTCAGTATCATGGTACATTTGTTTTCAGTGATTGCTCTCATGCTTTTGATTAATAATTGAAGATACCTTTTCCTAATGTGTGCATGGATATATGCACACACAAATATAAGACAACATAAGTGTCCATTTGTGTTGGCAAGGACATGAAAGCTCCTAAATCCCAAGGGAAGTGTCACTATACAGATGCTCTTTCCAATACAAACTGATGCCATCTCTGGTGTCAAATAAAACTGTACAACACAATAGAGAGATGAGACCAAAACTGTCAGCACCAATTGGTATTGCAGATATTCTATTAGGAAAATGGATGTACTAAGATTCAATTTTTGGATTGTAGGGAGGCTTAAGTTGTTGACCTTGTAATGTCTTCATAGTACCGGTAGAGAGAAGATGTAGAAAAATCCCATAGTATTATTATTATTATTATTATTATTATTATTATTATTATTATATATTGTTTTCTGATTTTACAATGTAGTGTATCACTGTTTATTATGTACAAAACTGATGATGGATAATAATACTGAAAATTAAATGGTGGGCTTTTATTTCAGCTTTGTTCAAATACAATTTTAGAACTACCCAGTACAGCAGCTTTATGCTGAATCCTCTGTATTTAATTAAAAGACTTATATTCAAGGGTATTAATATTTTGTTTTATTGTTCAAAAAAGTCTTAATTTGGCAAGAATAATGCTCAAATACTACATATGCTAATTGTTTCAGCTGTAAATATATTTAACAAAAGTAAAAGCAGAATTATATACAAGACTTCTTAGATAACAATAGCACTGTTCCACACAGCAAGATCTCATTTGGAAAATTGTTTTTGTTATCTGCCTTATTTTCATGTCTATTTTGTTTTTAATGATTTTTGTAATTTGCCACTTTGGAAAAATCTCAAGTATAAAAGTGGGATAAACATTTTTGAATTTTAACAAACCTTAAAGGGTTGTTGTGGGAATCTCCTTCAAGGAAAGGCAGAATATAATAAAGAAAGATTATAATATCATCCTCATCATTATTGTTATTAACCATTATTATTTAGTAGTAAATACAGTGGATGCTCGGGTTGTGCATGTGATCCGTGCAGGAGGCACGTTCACAACCCGCAGCATTCACAACCCGCAGCGCTGCATCTGCGCATGCACGTGTCGCAATTCGGTGCTCCTGCGCATGTGCAAAGCGTGAAGCACGAGCGCAGAAAGTAACCCGTTCCGGGACTTTTGGGTTCGGCGCGGTGCGCAACCCGAAAAAGCGCAACCTGAAGCGGCTGTAACCCGAGGTATGACTGTATATTCTTATTCTTATTATGTTGCTGTTATATTACTTATAAAAGAAATATTATGATAATGTATCTTGTTATTTCCCAAACACTCCCAGAGACACAGTCACACACACACACACAGACACAAATGTCTGACTGACTGGTTGCAGCTGTTACCCCTTCCACTGGCAATCTGCATGCATAAAGTAGATACAAAATTGGATGGGTCCAAATACCTTAAATGCAACTTCCTCCATGTGGCTGTATCCCAGGCAGCTGTGCAAGGAGAAATTTTATAATGCCCAAATGCAAGCTGCAGTAAGTGCATTCATTCTAATGCACGTGTTTCAGGAAGAAACCACTTCTTATTTAAATGCTCTGAGTCTGTGTATGCACACTCACATACACCTTCTGCCATTTAATTTGGGGGAATGAAGATACAATCAGGTGATAATCAAGTGTCTTTGCAGAGCCCACCAATGCATTAGGGCTCCAATGCACAGAATGCAAACATCTGTGGGCATCATTAAACCCTTCTATATGCTACATGCCAAGGTCTGACCCCGTGACCATTTCTACCATTAGATTCGTATGACCTCAGCAAAAGAGCTGAAAGGCGAAGGTATTAATTCACACAACCACACGCTCAATTTAAGATTTAATTTGAGATAACTAAGAGCAACCGAAAAGTGTATTCAAAGTTATAAGTGCAGAATAAAAGATCCTCTCCTGTTTTTTCAAGTTAAATATAAATTCAATATTTCTTTAACAAATTCATCAATTGACAAAGAAGGTCCAAGGTTCAAAACCCTATGTGCTCAATAGCCAGCATTATGAATCGTTCTTTCAACAACTCTTAAAAAATAATAATAACATGGAACTCTTTATTTATTAATGTCTTCTCTTTAGATATTTTGTCACACTATATTAGGTATACCTAAGGCAGAGGGGGGCTGCTTCAATTTGTGAGCAATTCTCAACATACAGCTTTGCAAACCTCCATTTTATTCTAAATTAACTGAGATAAAAGTATGAATTTTCAACTGCAAGAGCTTCAGATTTGGGGAAATGTTACTAATTAAGATGTACTAAATATCTTAGGCATGCATTCACAATAGAATACATATAGTTCTCAGAAATAAGGAAGGTTCATCAAACATCAGCCCTACTCAGGTGTTATGTTACCAGAAGAGCTCAACCTGCTCTGCCCATTTTGTTCCCATCCATGATTTGTTGCCTTCCATGATTTGGAAGGCATCTGTGTGCAGCAGCAAGCTTCTTGTATAGAAACAGTTTCCCTGCACATTTTGGAGCACTGGAGAAACAGTGTTTCAAAATATGTACGGAACATCTATGAACCCAACAGATAACCCTATGTAGACACTGACTTTGGAATTTGCTCCCACAAGAGTGATGGCCAGCGACTTGGGTCACTGTAAATGAGGGTTAGACAAATTTGTGCAGGGTAAGGCTATCAGTGGCTAATAGCCACAGTGACTATATTCTCAGGCAGTATACCTCTAAATACCAGTTGCTGGGAATCCCAAGTGGAGAAAGTGCTGTTTTGCTAATGAAAAACAGAAATGGAAGCTTCTGTTTCTTTGCAGTGTGAGTGTGGAGGAGTGGAGTAAAATATGCAAGATTGCTGTGGTTCATTCCTGTCATAAGAAATCATGGTTTATTGTGACATCCAGAAGTAGCCTAGGTATCTATTGTTTTTAGAAAGCTAACTGGCACAGATAACTTTGCTTAAACATAAAAATCAGTGTGACCCTGATCCACATTGCTAACATTGCTATCATTATATATAAAAAGTAACCACATATGTTCTTCTTTGCAATATTTATTGCTGCTGTTATCATGTTTCTTTTTATACACCTCTTTCCAGCAACTTTTTATTTTGTGTGTGCACGCCTTTTGTATTTGCTTATATTAATATATTATACTGATAGATTGGTTAAAGGAATAATGTATGTAACCACCTTTAATGAAATGTGTTATTCTTGTATCCATTTATTTTTGAATTTTCAGTATACAGCCCCTCCCCCCAAAAAAGTGGTGATGAGACATTGCTAAGATTTCTGAACCACATGATGATATGAAAGCGCTTATCTGAGCTCTAAAAAAGTAACCACAACAACTTCATTTGAAGGACACTACTCTCCCACCACAACCACAACTTAACCTTAAAAAACAGACCTTTAAACTCTAACGATAGACCTTTTTTGGCCCCTTAAATATCACTTCCCACTGTCAGAAATCTGAAATGACACCTTAAGCAGAATATAGTAGATACTGTTAAGAATTAGGAGGAAACTGATATGTGCATACCATGGTAAAAATGCAGAAAACATTCAGCAACATTTGCCATTTCTCTACAGTTTCCTTATGTATATGTATTAAGAGTGATATGTATAATCTTATAATTTAGTAGTTCTAAAAATGAGGTGTAAGAGACATTGAATATCCATGTGCTTTTATGTTGGCATGAAAGCAGCAAGGCAGAAAACATTGTGTTAGCAATACATGGGTGTTTACAAAATAGAGTAAACAAAACAACAGAGAGAGCAGCATAAACTATTTTCAATTTATAATGAAATTTATAATACAAAAGGCCAGATAAATTAAGACTTCTTATATGTTTTAAATGCAATAAATACCAAGCACATATTTTCACTTTTATACTGGTATGCCTACTATGTAGAGGATGAGTCACATATTAAACCACAAAACCATGTAATAAACACATCTATCATCTATCTATCAAGAGAGTCTCTTGCCCTCTGCTCTGCAACTCATCTCCAAGGGACTCGTTACAATTTTTCAGCCCCCCAACTAGCTTCCAAGTGCCTTCTGCTAACTTGCTATATCAGCTTCTTCCTACCCCTTCTTCTTTGTATAGGTAGAAGATTTCAAGATTTCTTACTGGTCTAGATTTTGGAAAGGTCCATTATCGGTTACTCTAATAAATCTTCAGTGTGGAAAACTGTGAAGAAGAAAATGATTCAGTTGCCCTAAAATGACTCTGTCTTCTCCCAAATAATTCTCAATGTACAGAAAAATTCACCATACACCAGGACCTTTTGCTGTGCTAACCAAATGCCAAGGTTATTCCCAGATCAGTAAAACTGAATTCCATATGTTTTCAATTTTGTTGACAGTTTCACACCTTTTTTTGTTTTTTTAAACATTAAAATATACTTCATTAAAGGAGAAGAGAGTTTCATTTTGGAGCATGCAAACAGGGAATAATATCATGCATATACTCAATTTGAGGTCATCTTGTGTGTATGTGTGTAGGATAGGTGGACAATTGTAGTCAAAGGGAAAAGCAATTTTTCAAAAAGTTTCCATGTTAATTCTCTTTCTATGTACAAACAGACTCTCTTTTAATGTCTGAGCAAAAGTTTAAAGCACTACTATGAGCACAAAAATTAAACAGGATATGAAAAATTGCACTAAGGCAAATTGTTTTAATAAAGGCTTTTGTTACACCATCAAAAATAAAATGCCACCCACCATTACACTGACTAATATAACTCCTCAAAAAAACTTAGGATCACAGAATCATAGAGTTGGAAGAGACCACAAAGGTCCTCTAGTCAAACCCCTGCAATGCAGGAATCATTTGCACAACATGAGGCTCAAACCCACAGTCCTGAGATTAAGAGTCTCATGTTCTACCGACTGAGCTATTTTGCCGTTGTGCTTTAGAGATTATGGATAATGTTCAACTAAGCTATGCTTGGAGTAGACCCACTGAAATTAATACAGTGGTACCTCGGGTTACAAACACCTTGGGTTACAAACACTTCGGGTTACAGACTCAGCTAACCCAGAAGTAGTACCTCGGGTTAAGAGCTTTCTCAGGATGAGAAGAGAAATTGCACGGCAGCAGCACGGCAGCAGGTAACCTCAGGTTAAGAATGGTTTCAGCTTAAGAACAGACCTCCAGAACAAATTAAGTTCATAACCAGAGGTACCACTGTAGACTTAAGTTAATCATATTCACTATTTTAATGGGCCTTCTCTGAGTAGGAATGATACTGGACACAACTCTCGTGCAGCAATCCTGTGGACACTGAACTTAGTAGGAATTGCTTCTGAGTAACCACACACAAATTGGGCTGCTTCTGAGTTACTTTTGCATGAGCTTTGATAGGTGAAAAGCACATGGAACATACTGAGAAAATCATATACAGATGGGCTGAGGTACAGTGGGACCTCGACTTATGAATTTAATCCGTTTCGAATGCACACTCATAGGTCGAAAACTTTGTAAGTCAAGTTTCCCATAGGAAACACAGTTTCCCATAGGAATGCATTGGAAACAGAAAAATTCACAAGTCGAGGAAACCGCATCTAAAAACTTGTAAGTCGAGGAAACCGACTGGTTGGAGAACAACACTGCAATATTTAGAGAAGTGTGGATTTTGAAGCAAGGCTATGTTTCAGTTTCTGTATTGTTTCAAAGAGAGCTAATTGGATTGGTTTGTCTTTAAATGCAAATTGAATTGAATTCCCTCCCCGCATCTCCACTACTGTATGTGAAACATCTTAAAAGTGCAAAGTAATAGTGCTAACTATTAATAATACAGCTGTGGGAATATAAATAATATAACTACTGGAACATCGAGTGGAATAATCATTATCATCTGTACACAAACTAACATGTTTCCTTTGATTCCCGCAAAATAACAGCAAGTGTAAGAAGTGAAGGTTCCTCCTGAAGCACAGCCCCCTTGCCCCCTGAGCATTCATCATATTGTTCAAAGGTGCAAATAGTGAGTACACTAAAGCCAGGCTAGGTTAAAAAAATTCTTTGACTTTTTGGCCCATTTGTCATGCAGCCTGTCTTGCTGCAGGGGAAACCTTTTCACCTCCATCTCACTTTGAAGGCAAACCCCAGGAGAGGGAATCTAAGGTGAAAAATGATGATGTCACTAGGTTGTTGCAAGGTTAGCACACCCTTAAGCCAAGCAGTTGTCCTGTTCTACCTCTCTCCAAAGCTCTCTCTCTCTAACACACACACTCACACTCTGTAAACGAGTGCAGGACTAAAGAAGAGCTAAGCATGAACTACTTGTTGACATAATTAGTGCTGGCTCGAGGGCATTTTTCTGTAGCCAGCTTGGCTGCAAAGTAAAGCAAAGTTCAGCCAAATCCTTTATTTTGCTTTGTGTCCTATGTTCCCAGCATAGGCCAAAATAATCAGAGTATCCAGGTACTTTTCTTGCTTTGTTTAAAGCATTTAGCTAGGGAATTGCTTCAATAGTGATTAGGCTAAGGTGGCACAAATCAACAGGATAAAGAAGAGCACCAGCAAATGTATTGAAGAAGTTGAGCAGTGAAAATCATGTCCACTGTCCCCTTAGAAGGTCAAAAACCATTTTGGGATTCAGGAAGGGTAGCCTTGGATATAGGAGACAGTTTGCTAAGATCCTTGCAAGAATTTTGCCAGCTGCAGCTACTGTGGTACCCTGTAAATTATGGTTTGCAAACTGGGATACAGCAAGACAATGTAAACTTCTCAAGAAGCAAGGCAAATACATTCTTAAGATAGCATGTGGGTTGATTAGTAAATCCTGGAAGGAGATAAAGACATATATTTTGGCTAAGTATAGATTGAATAATGTGATGAATTAAATGTATATTTGCTTATCCTCACACACATGTACATGCGTGCGCGCACACGCACACACACACTGTCCTGTCTTTAAGCACTCCTGTAAAATTTAAGGTTTTGAATCCTGAAGAAATAGAGTAGCAATTCCAGCGTGTGTCAACTTCCTAGAGTGTTGGACACATGCTTCGATTATGGATATTTCTAAAATTTCTTTCCACCATTTGCTTGCAAGTTTTTGAGGTACTGAATTATGTTTTCCTGGCCCCAGAGTGGCACTGATGTGTTGATTACCTGGCATTCATACAGGCTGGCTTTTGCAGAATTTGAAAATCAATTTCACATGCCCAATGCAGCTTTCCCTGAATTCCATTCTTTTCCCATTTCATCTAAGACATTTGTACAAACAATCATGAGCTCTGAAGCACTATACAGTCATGTGCGTAATCACATGAACAATCATTTTAGTTAACAAAGAGCACACATGGCGCTGGATAAGTACTCCTATAGAAATCCTTGCCACATTGGTAGTTTTTATCTAGTTCTCATTCAAAGCTCTGGCACAGCTAGGATTTGCTGACTAGCTAAATGGCATGTTCATAGAGTTATCAACTTGTCGAGTTGGAAGGCACCATGAGGGTCATCTAGTCCAACCCCCTGCAACACAGGAATCTTTTGCCTAGCATGGGGCTCAAAGCCATAACACTGAGATAAAGAATCTCATGCTCTACCAACTGAGCTATTTCAGATTCTAGCATTAAAAACACTTGTTTACTGTTAAAAGGACATATAAAGATTGGCTAAAGTAGGGACAAAACAATAGATAAAAAGTGTGTCATAGGAATTTCCTGTCTGCTGAAGAAGAAATGTCAGGTTCTGTCTGTTTTAGTCTTGTTGTAATTGAAGTTGTACAGTATGTGTGTTGGGTGGGTGGGTGGGTGGAATTTGAAAGAGCTAAAAAGTTTTAATTTTAATTATGATTAGTACACGTATCTGGGGCATAAGTTATTTACACCAAGTTTTCCCCTTCCCAGTTTTATACTGCTTTTAAACAGTTTTAGCTGTTGTGATGCTGCTGGTTTTAGTCATTTGTTGTTGTGGTTTTTCTCAGTAGTTTTTGTGTTTTATATATTTTCACTGTAATTATATATTTGAATGTCTCTGAAACCTACCCAGAGAACTTATATATGTAGGTCGTATACAAATTTAATACCTTCCACTTCATATCTGGGTCTGTAGCATCATGGTTTAAGATAAAATTATGGTGGTCCACAGGATTCATCAGGATGTCTACTGAAAAGTTGCAGAACTGTCAGGAATATCTGTACTTGTCTTTGCTCTTTATTTATTTTTTCTATGTTGCCTGAGATTGATCAGGGCTGTTTTGATCAGGGCATGGTTATCAAACATGGGTGCAGCCAAGTGGGGGCAAGAGGACAGTTGTCCCCCTAAATCAATCAAAATCAATACAAATCTGAGGTTGTCCCCCCACACAACAAAATGATTATCTGCTTACACTATATAGGTTTAAGGCAATAAACTGTAGTTCTAAGGTTAAATATTATGCCTGCCCTGAGCTGCAGTAGTAATAAGTAGGGATCACTCTCTTTTGTAATGTTGTAGAAAACTTCATGTTAATTGCAGATTGTTGTAATTGGACATAGTTGTTTACACTTATTGCAATATCCATCCTGATTCAACTTGTGAAGTGAGTTATTATTACTTGTGTCATATGGAGAGATAACTGTACCCCCACCACACTAATGCTCAATTTCACAGAGAGAACAGCTGAGTGGAATTTGAACTAGCTTCCTGTTTCCAGTGTCCACTGAAAGAGGCCAGAGTGTGTTTCCATCAGCCCTGCAATTTCAGGGCAACCTAATATAAGGTTTCCATGAAAATTAGATGTTTAGTGTTTGGTAGTCACCATTTTGGAATTTGGTGGTTGGGTTTAGGTTTCTTATTGAACCCTGATAGCTAAATGGATAATGTTCAGGGACACTATACCTTTGACTACTGAATGCTAGAGATGAACTACAGGGAAGGAATGTTCATTTCATGCTCTGCTTGTAACTTCTGACAAGTATGTGGCTGGCCACTGTAGGAAACAGATAGACTAAACACACATTTGGTGCCTAAGTGCTTTAGGACATTTCAGTTATAATGGTGTCAGATATTCAGTTCTGAAGGTTTGAACACCTTTCTGCTAAAGTATCATGAAAAGCAACTTTTGCAAATTGATAGAATCTATACTTGGTTGGCAATGATTTGAGAACATACATAAGAACAGTCACCTGTGAAATACATACACCTGTGTTGTACTCTCCCAAAGCAGGATATTCAAACTACTGTAGGTTCTAATCTAGATAAATGACCGAGTCAGAAAAGCAAATACAAACCAGGTAAATTTGCTGACACCACACAATTAGTGAAGATAGCAAACATGCAGAAAACAAAAGAAACAAACAACGAAAAACTAACCACTGACTCTGCTGTATAACTTTGCTGATGCATGATGCCAAAAATTAACATTGACACATGTAAAATGTTGTACATAGTTTGGTGTGCCAAATCCGATGAATATGATTGATCTGGAGGGAATTCAAAAAGGACCTTGGGATAATGGCAAATGCTTCATTAAAAAAGGGACACCCCTATTGTTTAGGATCAATATTTTGAGTTCCCAAGAAAGGAACTGTATGCCCACTGCAGTCAAGATGAGATTATCTAATTCACTGGCAAACCCCAGATAGAATAATGTGTCACCACCTTCTAAAACGATATTAATATTTCACTTGAAAAGGTATTAGAGAAACTAGGGAAGCTGATTCATGGGCTAAAAAAAAGGATGAGCTTAGGGAACCTAAATACATTTGCCTTTAAAAAAGATGATTTAAAAAGGGATTATCATTTGAAGTGGGGGAGGATATTCTTAAAGCCAGATGATGCCACTTTGGCTTGCCTGTTTTAATAACACACACAAGGGGGGTGGGGATGTTTAACTGAAGTATATCTTTTGAAAAATGAAGTAGTCGTCACACATCATGGGGAATAAAATGTGCTAGAGATTGTGCTACTGAATTAACATTAGGGTACTACTACCGGTATACTCAAGTACCTCAACCAATGTCACTAATGAGGATAGTTCCCATGACCCTTTATGTTCTTAGAATTATCTGAACACTTTGTTGTGTGACCAAATAGTTGAACAGCTCGAGATCAGCTGAAATTATTTTCTCAATCTGAGGATCATTATGGAGATTCTCAATGTAGCCTCCTCCACATAACCTCCTGACAGCAAGGATTAAGTGCAGTTTTCTATTGAGGCCGAGAATTCACTCAATGCCACTTCAATGAGCGAAATGGATAACACACATAGGTGGAGCCATTTCTTCTCCCCTCCCCCTGCCCCATATCAATGCAATGGAGTATGCATTACATAGGAAAGGTGGGCTATAAATTTTAGAATGAATGAATAAAATAGTTCTTGACATTCACAGCTGCAGGCACAAGAAAATGGATTTCACAGATCTGTGAGCAAGTCTGAAAACTGTCTGTCAATTGCAACATGAAAATGGGAGGTTTCAAAGGGAATATCCCCAAGTGTCATATTTGTACATACAAATATTCTCAGGTAGGATGATATATGTTTGTGTAACATGAGATTGAACATTGTAATATAGAGGGTTTTTTTGGGGGGGTGTCTTTTGAGGGGAGGGGGTTATATTGACCAATCCATAACATCCAACACATATATCTACTCCCTAAAATATGTAACCAGAAAGGGGGGATAGTATTGAGCTGAAATAGGGTGCAAACATTTTGGCATTTTGACAATCAATCTCTGAACAAAAAAGTTCATCCCAATGGTCCCCATTGTTGCTAAGTGCTGTTTCATCAGTGTTTTCTAATTTTATAATTCCTTCTTGCCAGCTTTAGATACCAGCTTTAGAAGTCTTCTCCCTGACATACCAGTTTTCTATAATTTGAGACTTTAACTGGCACAGTCCAATAACATTTGCTTCATCTCATGTGAGTTTACAACCAGCATTGAATCTTGGATATACTAGGTGCATAGGGTGTATTCAAAAGAAGGAACTTGGCACTGTACTCCATATTCAAAATTAATCAAAATACTACATTATTATTTTTAAATTACATTTATTTCTTGACTGTTCTTTGATGCAGATTTAAATATATCCTCTCTTAACACTAACCACATGAAGCAACTTGAACCACTATCTGTTCATACCAAGATTGTCTTTCAAGTGTATTGAATAAAATATTTGGCTTATACAGTCAAGCATGTTGGAAGTTTTTTTTTTTTTAAAGGGGGTGGCAGCTTTTTCATATGTGGTGGATATATGAAATGACAAAGTATTATTGGAAAACTATTAAGAACAATATATAAAAGATAACACATATAACTTGCTTTTATGTTCAGATCCTTTGAACTTTTTTCATGAACTCTTACAAAGAAGTCAACTTTAGCATACTGACAACTGATAGCATATATAATTGTAGCAGCATAGATACATTATGCAAGGAACTTCCAATAATACCAAAGCTGCCTGAATTGGAAAACAAGTTACATTAGTATGCTATTATGTCAGTGCCAACTAACTTTATATGTGTACAAGAAAGGAGACAGACTTCTAATAATTTTATTCTTAACTGAATTACTTATATTGATTGCAGAAGGAAAACAATCCACATACTTTGACCAGTATAACTTATGTGATGTAATAATATGTATTATTTAAATATTAGAATTCATATTTAGTATTAATTAACAAAAAACATAATAAGATGTATAAAGGAAGTTTTTTTAAAAAAAAAATGCCAGAGAGGCAGGGAGCATTAGCAAGGGGTAAATAACTGCTCATGCAGAAGGTCCCTGGTTCAATCCCTGGCACCTCCCTGCCTGGAACCCTGGAGAGCCATTGCTAGTCTGAGTGGACAATACTGAGTCATGGTCTGACTCAGTATAACACAACTTTCTATGTTCCTACATCCTGATCCTCCAACCTCCCTGAACCTGTTTACGAACCTCTGAACTTACCCTTTCCACTTATCCGGAGAAAGAAAAGCTAGGCCTTTAGAGGTGTTCAGCAAGGCACCCAGATGCACTAGCTGATTGGTTGGAGCTAGGTGGCTCTTCTCAAAGTTTACCAGGAACCCGTGAACCTGGAGGGTGTTGAGAGAGGTTTGCTTTGATAGACCAAAGAGTTTCCAAATGGTGATCTGGCTGCACTTGACATAGGCAAGTGCAAACTGAATCCTGGGAGCCCTACATCCCAAAACGTTGCTGCTGCCTTCAACCTGTGAGAGGAGCCAAGACCCATCTGCTGACTTTTGATTGCAGAAAAACAGAAAGAGAAAACAGAAAGGAAATATACTGGCATATTTCTATTATGGACTCAAATGGAAAACAAAATAAAATGAGGCATCAGTCCATTTCCAGATTTTCAGAAGTCAAATTTTTGTGAAATATGCAGTTTTTAAAACACTGCAAGATACAACACAAAAAAATAAGGCATAAACTCTTAAATTCCACATGTAACACTAAAACATGTTTAAGTGCTACATGAGCTTCAACAAGCTTCCACCAAGTTTCCTTTTGGTTTCAAAGAATCTCATCTTAGCAGTAAGAAATTCTGCCTTACAGCAACCAATGGTTTATTGCTTAACAAGTCAACCTCAAACCATGTGTAACAAAACTGTATATCACCTTAGTTAGATATACATTTTTAATATATTGTATGTCTATTTTCAATGAATTTATGCTCTGTTAGCTGAAAAGAGAAAATTCAAATTAAAAATGGTGGCTATATTTGAAATGACTGCTAAATGAAATATTGGTTAATGCCCTGCTGTTTCATAACTGACAAATCTCTCATAACTTTTTTTTTTTTAATGTCATTCAGAGAGTCTGTCCTTGTATGTTCAGCATAATTATTTGGGAACTGCAAAACATTGACATTTTATAAATGGGATTGTCTAGATGGCTATATTTAGCACTCAAAGACATCCCTTGGGGAGATTGATTCGGGGATGTCCGAAAGCCGGCACTGCCAAATGCTCCAGTAAGCAGTACTGGGTGAAAAAGACAACAAAGCCTAGTTACCCAATATGGGAAGAAGAAATCAATGTTTTGACATCTCAAGAACAGAGCTGTAAGCATCCTTTATATACCCAATCACTCTATTGGCATAAGTGTTTTTCTTCACAGTGTCCAGGTAAGCGATCCTTAAATTTAGCATGAAAGCAACAAAGGTCTCACAAGTGGTAGGTGTTGCAAAAATTAACATGAAGAACACCTTGCTAAAAACAGCATTGGTGTAAACTGAGATAATAATAACAACATAAAAGGTGGGGAGGGAGTTGGAGGGTCACCTCTAAGGGTGATAGCAATAATCTAGAGACTTTGTGGATATGATTATCGTCCCTCTTTTTATTTCAATACAACATACAAGAACATACATGGTGTGATGCTTTATACCAGAGAAGACTATTCACACATCTAACCCACTATTGTCTACTACTATGAGTGGATGTGTCTTATAGGGTCTCAAGCAATTTATGTCATCTACATTCAGTTTCTGCCTGCTACATGACCCATCTAAGTCAGAGGTTCTCAAACTTATTTGGCCTACCATACCCTTTTCAGGATAAAAAACAAAAAAAATACTCAGCACTCCCCTGGAAACACGTACAGATGGTTTTTCAAAACAGGGCAAGGAAGTGGACTAGTTCCCGGGATTAAAAATCCGTGAGGCAGACCAGAGTGAAGCCTGCCAGCTCAGTCTGATCGGGCCGGCACTGCAGCCTGCCTGCCATTGGCCAAATAGGCAGGCAAGATGTGATTCACTTCCTGGGCCTGGGTGAAGCTGAAAAGGGTTCACAGAAGCCTGGGAAAACCCCTCACTTCCAGCATGACACCCGGATGCAGGGGAGGTGTTGTTGCCGTCCTGCAACGGCGCCCAACCTGGTAATAAGTGTCATAACAGATGAAACACGTATTAACAGTTTTTCAAAATGTTCTTCTCTTACTTATGCTTCCACCGCCCCCTGATTTTTATTCAACACCTCCCAATTGCACCTGAGGTTACTCCTGCCCCTCTGGGTCATTCCAGCGCCCCCCAGGGAGAAGTATCGCTCACTTTGGGAAACACTGACCTAGAGCCATCATTACCATCTTTTAATTTAGGTTGCCCAGTTAAAAGTCTGTTGAAGCCAGCCTTTTAATGATACAAGCCTTTTATTTTGCCTTTTATCTACTGCTTCACTGTTTTGGCTGCTTTGATGGCATTTTAATTTGATGCTGTTGGTTTTCATTGCAGGCTTGCATTTAATAACTTACCTGGTAGTAATGGTGAATGTGAGTTTCATTGAGGTGAGCAGGGAGGGTGTAGGAGGAGGGATGGACCGCCCTTGCCCTTTGTCTGGCAGCCCACTTAATTTTGCCCACAACCAGCATGAACACATAGCCCTTTAGGGGGCAGCATTTATGTATTTATTTAGCTAGTAACTTTTGTGGCCTTATTTACAAGGCTGTTTTACTGTGTTCTCTGTTGTTTATATTTCCTTATAGAAGCCATTCCGAGGACTTTTAAAAGTTGAACTGTAGGGTAGAAATATCTGAACAAGTAAATTAAAAGCACTTCAGAAAGGCAAGGCAAATTTTAAGGGATGGTGCATTCTGGAACACCTTTCACTAGCTTCTTCCCTATTTTCTGACTCCCCCTCTTCAAAATAGAGGACAACGTGCATGGTGGTCCTGTCACTGCACTTCAGCATTTTATCTCTAACACAGACAGCTTCAAAATCAGCTCATAAAAATGCAAAGGATAAAACAGTACAGTTGTACTGTTAAGGAGATAACAGAATTTTTCTGACTCCACCTACACCATGCCATGCCAGTCAGCAATCCCATTAATTTCAGAATATAGGTTTCTGCCAGAAATGGAAAATAAATAAAATAAAATAAAATAAAATAAACAGATAACGGAATGTCATATGGAATAATTAGCAGGCTGCGATCCCACATCTCTGCATTTTTGGAACACTTGAATCACATTACAGACTGAGCAATATTAATTAGGAACAGAGTTGAAGTAAAAACATTTTAAATAAATCGAGGGACTGGATGTAAAATCTGTCACTTTTTACATGGTCTATGATTCAAGGATTAATGGACCTTAAAAGAGCCATAAAACACCAAGGCCTCTGTTCTAGTTTAGTGAAATAAGAATGGTTTGATTTTGGCTTCAGTCTTCCAGCCTTAAATTCACTGCATATAACCTGCTACTGTAAACACTTTAAAGTAATTTGACATTGTGAGTCTAAGACATTGCTAATCCATTCCTCAGATGACCTTCATCTGTTTGCTGCATGCTGTTACTAGTATTCATAGGAAAACCTAAGAAAACCAATATTATTATTTTTCCACCAGTGGCAGGGGGTGGCGGGGAGAAATTCTAAGCCATTCCTGGAAGGGAATAATAAAATTTTGCTCCTAGAAGAAACACCTTCACTATGCTGTATACTAACAGTGAACTCAGTTTTCCCAGTGTGAGTCCTTATGCAGCTAGATTTGTACCATTTATTTATGCATTTAAGAGCATTTATAAAAAAATTTTTTTACAAATCCCTATCAGTGTACATTGTAAAAACAATATATATTAAAAATAACACAAGAATAAAACATAAAGCCAGTATAAATGTGAGTTTAGAAGAAGAAGAAAAAGATCAGGCAATTCAATCAAATGAATTCAGGGGTCGATCTTATGAGTCATGGAAAGCCTGGGCAAAGAGATATGCCTTTACAAGATGTCTGAAGCATTCACATACAGAATGGTGGTATCAGCAGGCTTGGCAGGGATGTTGGGGAGCAAGACCGAGAGGAGAAACCAAAACAACTGAAAATGTTACGTTGGTGGGGAGGGAGTTCCTACAGTGGTGGGATAATTAACTTTTCAAAAATACTTTCAAAAAAACTTGCAGTGAGTGTCATAGCCGACTGGGAATTTGAACCAGTGTTTCCTCCCTCAAAGTTGCTACAATGCCACACAGTTCTTGACTTTGGAAAGCTTTCAAAGAAAGAGACAAAGAAACAAAGAGAAATTACCCACTGGTTAGATTACAGTCTAAGGATCAGTGCAATGGACAGTAAGCCTGGCACTGGGAGCCACTGTTTTCAAAGCTCTCTCTTTTCTTTCCCGTCCTTTCTTTTCTTCTTCTTTTTTGCCATAGTTGATGCACTGTGGGGATTTTCCAATTGGTACAATTCCAGCATCTTTTGGACAAAGCCTCCTGCGACCTTGGGGAAGCAGCTTGACCACTCACCGGCTCTCTGCCAACCTGCCTGCATAATTGGGTCACAAACTCAAGCTTATTTAAATCAAACGTAGCATATGAGAGGAGTTCCCCCTCCCTCTCTCCTGGTACATTAAGTATATAGTTATCTCCTTGCCTATTTTCAGGTATATACGACTCCTGTCACACCGGCTGTAAACTTTAATGTAAGCTTCAATGTGCCAATCGAACTGAAAATTGATTCAAGAGTTCTTTTGGACTGAGCTTTCTTCCAAATGTTTCCCTGATCCTAATTATTTTCCAGCATTTGGGAGCATAAATTATTGCTGCATCACCTAGCGGAAGGGAGGGGGTGAAAGGGAACACTTGAGGAGGGAAAACACCACAGATTTTGTAAGCAAAGTGGGCAGGATTTTAATTTTGCTGCCAGAATTTATTTTGCAAAGGATAGAAATATAGGAAAATTGATTTGCTTGCAACCATTAAAACACCTGTAAGTTACAATGCAACACAGTTTAGTTCCTGATCACACTTACACAAAAAGGACATTAAAGGTTTGTTACAAGAAGCAGCAGCAGCGCAGGAGACAGGCTTAAAAGTAATTTAGTACTGCAAAGACCCTTCCCCTGCCCTTATCAAGGTAACTTTTGCTATAAACACCACTTTAAAATTATCACATAAAATACTATCAAGCACTAAATGAGAAAAAAAACAGAATTTGAAAAGGATAGTTAAATTTATGAAGCAATTCTGCGCTGCTCAAAGCGTGTTGCTTGACATGTAAGCAAATGTGAGGCTGTGTATTTGACATGCAAGTGAGCTTGCCTTCATGGTAGTAAAAGTCAGAAGGAGGAGAGGGGATGGGGGGTGTCATCAATAAAGGATGTCTAATTAAAGACATATGTAGAACACATGTATGCTGAGACTTCCGCTTGTTTGCATGACTAAATCAAAAGTCTTTCTTTCTCTCTCCCTCTTTCATTCCTCCTCCTTTTGGCTCAGTGCCTCTATTTTTTCCCCTCCTTTTTTTGCCACCTCCAAGAGCTGTTAATTTTGTTCACTGCTGAGCAAAAGTCAAAGTCAGAGTCTAAACAGCTTGTAATGAGTTTTCAATGGCCCATCTCGCTGAAATTGAGGGCAAAGGAGCAGCAGACTTAGACACTGTCAGCCCTCTGAATTTATTATTGAGGGTACATAGGGTTCTATGGAGAATAGGAAGAGGAGGGCTGGGGATCCGTTAGGCTTTTTTATGCTAAGCACCTGCAACAAGATTGTTTTACTCCTTTAGGTACCTTGACACAACAGATAAACAAACACACAGAAAATCAAATGTGGTGTACTTTATTTAAGAGAGTACTTTGAAATTGGTAGCACAATGTAGGACAATGATTCAGTTAACAGAACTACGGGCATAAAACAGGTTGCTTCCTGCAAAACAAATGCTGCCTTCCCCATATGTGTGTTAAATAAATCCAACCCTTTCATAAAAAAAGGTGCAAGCTTGAACTTCCAGCTGAGGCAATCAAAACTTTTAATAAATACATAGAATAAAATACATGTTGTACAAGCAGGAGCTTTATCCCAGGGATCATGCATATATGCCGGGGAGAAACTTCCCAGATACACTCATTAACTCTTTTCATATCTGAAAAGAGTATATTTCAACTGAAAAAGATTAACTCTGTTTCTGCTAAAACATACTATTTGGGCAGCCTTTAGCAATTAACCCATTCACCTGCATTCTATTGGATCGTCGTAAACTGAAATTTCCAACTAAGATTTACCCTCCACTTTTCTTTTAGTGCAATCCAGAGTAAAATCCATACTCATTGAAACTATTTAGAAAAACAACAACAAGTCTCCCCTTTCTTAATAAGTTTTAGATTCTGTCTACCAGCACCTTGGTGACTGTGAGATGCATGTTTTTTGGGTTTAATTAGCCTTGTTTTCAGAGGTCTAACATAGGATTCACAATCAGTGGTCTTTAAAGAAAAAAGAAAAGTGGTCAAGCCTTTACAGGGAAAGGGATGAAAGGCACCCTCAACAAAATAATTGTACAATTATCATTATTAAAATTATTATTATTATGTAATTATTAAATAAACTGGGTAAGCAGTATTTTTGCAAGACCTCATAATGTGGTAATTTATGACTGGGTAATGTAGAAAAGACACATTTAGCTAACTGAGTATAGGTTTACAGGCTCTGTCCCAGCTCCTGCCAACCTAGCAGTTCAAAAGCATGCCATGCCAGTGCAAGTAGATAAATAGGTAATGCTGCGGCGGGAAGGTAAATGGAGTTTCCATGCGCTCTGGTTTCCATCATGGTGTCCCGTTGCACCAGAAGCTGTTTAAACATGCTGGCCACATGACCCAGAAAGCTGTTTGTGGACAAATGCCGGCTCCCTCGGCCTGAAAGCGAGATGAGCACCACAACCCCATAGTCGCCTTTGACTGGACTTAACCATCCAGGGGTCCTTTACCCTTTTTACCTTGCCTTATCTTTATCAAACCACATTTTGATCCTTGTTTGTTTTAAGCTTGTTTTAAGCTTCAATAGTTAGTTTAAACCAGGGGTCCCCAGACTTACCGTGCGGCGGGCCGGTGCCCGCCGCGCCGACCGCGCGGTGGGCCGGAGGGCAGGGGAGTGCGCGCGCAGCGGGCCGGAGGGCGGGGGAGTGCGCGCCCGTGCGCATGCGCACACGCGCCCGTGCGGGGAAAAAATCGCCGAAAATCGCTTGTGCGCATGCGTATGGGCCTCCCCTGACCCGGAAGTGCACCAGAAATGACCTCTTCCGGGTCAGGAGAGGCCCATACGCATGCGCACAAAGGATTTCCGGCGATTTTTTGGCGATTTTTTAGATCGTCGCTGCGCCGCGCGCCGTGAGAGCGGGCGGCGGCAGCGGGCGGCGGGGGTCGTCGCGGGCCGGATTGGAAGGCCGATTGGGCCGCATCCGGCCCGGGGGCCGTAGTTTGGGGACGCCTGGTTTAAACCATAGTTCCCCAACTTCATATATAACAGGGAACTGAGGTTTATTCAAAATCAGAAGCTTCTTGCTTGTTCAGAAAAGAGAAGTGGGGATAGGGAGCACAGGAAGCTGTGACTTAGATTTCTTTTAGCTCTAACCCCAATTAGCCCTCGGAGCTAAGGTTAATAGTCAGGAATGATGGGAGCTGAAGTCCAACATATTCCCCTACCCTAGTTTAGATGATGCTCTGAACCAGGTTGTAGATTCAATCCCCTTTCAACCAAAAACATTGAGTGTCCTTTAAGAAATTATGATTTCTTAGCCTTCATTCACTAGATGATAATTGTTTTTTCTCCCACTTTAATAGATTCGTGGAAGGAGGAAAACAAGGATTGCAAAATACATTGAATTTTAAAAAAGTACAAGAGAACTACAAAAGAGCAACGGATAACTCCTGGTTATCAATGTTATATTGTTCATTTTATGATAGAAGATTGATTGATTTGACTGTGTGCAATGTTCTGTACTTTTAAGTTTCTACTTTGTTGTCACTAAATATTTCCTTTAAGAGATAAAAAGATCATCCATTCTGGTAAATGATTGTGCTGTTGCTTTCTAATAAAGACAATGAAAGAAAGAAAAATTGCTGAGCTCCAAGAAGAACTGTAGTTAATCCACACAATTTTTATACAGTGATTGTGACAAAATGGATTGAACAGGTACTGTGGATACAGGAATACATAAATGAAATGCATCCCACTGGAAAAGCTTTTTACTCACATTGTCATTTACAGCTCCTGAATTAATAGACCAAGAAAGGCACCAGAGGCACCAACAAAATGCAGTAAAACCATTGGCAGCCAGTGGTGTCTCAAAGTTTAATTCCCCGGGGGAGAAAAGGACACTGCCTAATCTGTATTCAGTCCTGACATTGTCCACATCTGATATGGAACATTAGCTACTAACTCTCTCAATAGACTAGTGTCCTTCAGTTTATATTACTTTATGTTAATAGTAGAAAAATTACACACAACATCATTTATCATTGTTATACTGCACTATACATCCCATAGCTTATTTTAATATATCTATTTACTCCTAGGATATGGAGAATCTTTTTTAAAAAATTGTGTTTCAAGACAAACCTGTAAAGAGAGAGTCATTGCAAGTGCCTTTAAACATGCACACATTCCTATATCCGTGTTAAAAACAATCTGTAAGGAACTGTATGTTGAAACCTTAGTGACTTTCTTTGGTTAGAAAAGACTATATTGTGCTATGTTATAAAGGTAAAGGGATCCCTGACCATTAGGTTCAGCCGTGACTGACTCTGGGGTTGCGGCACTCATCTCACGTTATTGGCTGAGGGAGCTGGCGTACAGCTTCCAGGTCATGTGGCCAAAGCCGTTTCTGGCGAACCAGAGCAGCGCACGGAAACGTCGTTTACCTTCCCGCTTGGAGTGGTACCTATTTATCTACTTGCATTTTGACGTGCTTTTGAACTGCTAGGTTGGCAGGAGCTGGGACCGAGCAACGGAAGCTCACCCCGTCGCAGGGATTTGAACTGCCGACCTTCTGATCAGAAAGCCCTAGGCTCTGTGGTTTAACACACAGCGCCACCTGTGTCCCTGTGCTATGTTATAAATCCTGGCAAATTATGGAATGTAACGGGCTCTTGGCAGAACCCACTGATGAAGTTGTAGCCAGTGTTAGTTTTACTCAGAGTAGACCCACTGAAATTAGGGGACATGAGTAACTTAATTTAAGTGAAATAATTTAATATGGAGGGGGAATTGTTTTGTTACTACAATTGTTAAGTAGTTGAGAAGTTAGAAATCCTTGGTGATTTACTGCAATTCACCTACAGATCTACTGGTTGATCTAGAACTACCTTCTGCCTACCACTCCTAGAAAGCTGTGCTATACAAGATCATAGGCACCAGCTCCAGCGGGCTGAAGCTCTTTGTGCCCCCTCAAAATACAGTGGAACCTCAGTTTATGAACACCTCGGTATACGAATTTTCGGTTTACGAACGCCGTGGACCCATCTGGAACGGATTAATTCACTTTCCATTACTTTCAATGGGAAAGTTTGCTTCAGTTTATGAACGCTTCAGTTTATGAACAGACTTCCGGAACCAATTACAACCATGCTTCGGGTTAAGTACGCTTCAGGTTGAGTACTCCGCAGACCCGTCTGGAACAGATTAATCCACTTTCCAGTACTTTCAATGGGAGAGTTCGCTTCAGTTTATGAACGCTTCAGTTTAAGTACTCCGCGGACCGTCTGAAACAGATTAATCCACTTTCCATTACTTTCAATGGGAAAGTTCGCTTCAGTTTATGAACGCTTCAGTTTATGTACTCCGTGGACCGTCTGGAACAGATTAATCCACTTTCCATTACTTTCAATGGGAAAGTTCGCTTCAGTTTATGAACGCTTCAGTTTATGAACAGACTTCCAGAACCAATTGTGTTCATAAACCGAGGTACCACTGTATTATTGAGGGGGCTTCTCCATCCCACTGTTGAGGCCATATGAGAGCTGGGCACTGAGAAATGTCAGGACATTGTGCAACGACGCACACACAATGTCAGGACATCATGCAACATCAGGATGGCACAACATCACATTCAGAATACTGTATGGCGCCTCTGCAGCAGATGAAAATATCCATCTAGCCAAGTATTATCTACTAAGACTGGCAGCAGTTTTCTGGGTGTTAGGCAAAGGTCTTTCCCATCACTTGCTAACTTAAACTTGTAAACTAGAGATGTTGGGGATTGAACCTAAAACCTTCTAAAGTAACAGCACTTGCTCCACCACTGAGCTGCTATCCCTTTCTATATGAAAAAATAAATTGACCCTGTCCCACATCACAGCTCCCACCATTCTGCAACAGAAATGACCAGTCCTGGTGCTAAGTGACATAGGCTCTAAAAGCAAAGAATATGAGTTTACTTGAATGTAGGTTGTATTCCTTGAATTCCCCTGATTATATCCTCTTGGAATGAGGTCATGTAATTCTTTAACACTGCAAGATTTAAATGGCTTGTTTACAGCTAGATTCAGCCTGTTTCTAAGAGGACCATTTTTGTCCATTAAAAACCACATATCCAAGAATCTTAGGAACACATCTATGAGATTTGGCATGGGCATTCCAAAGCACAGTCCATTCAGGCATGTTTAAGTGGGGGAAAAGCTTTGCCATAATTTTAGTTACTTTAACATCTCAGCAGCTGGAAAATGGCTTCATTTGGAAATGATTTTGCAGATCATTAGTCCACAATGATTAAATGAAGTGGCATACTAACATAAGAAAATAAGCCAATGTGCATTTTACTGTTTAAACATTTTTACTCACTATTCTCCTCGAAGGCAAAATTCCAAATTTCTCCCTTTTTACATACTGTTCAAAAACTAATAAAAGAAAAATTAAAATGAGTATAAATATCCAACCCTTATCATCCTAAGTTACTATTGAGTATGAACAAGCCAGCCCAGGCTTTGAACACTACAACATGGAAAAAAGTGGGAAAGGGTGGGCTTCTGGAGAAAAACACAAGCAAACTTTATTATTTTATTTTTTTAAAAAAATAATAATCATTGGTTGCATGGACATACATGACCAAACCATTTGTCTAGCACAGTATTGTCTACTTTGATTGGCAATGACTATCCAGGTCTCTCCTATCACCTACTATCTGACCCACTGAGTGGAGATGGTAGGGATTTAATTTGGATCTTCAGCATGCAAAGCAAGGACAATAATGATAAGTGATGACCCTTTACATTTATCTGTTGCCTTTCAACCAGGGATGGACATTGGTAATATTGTGCCCTGTGCAAAGCCAAAAATTGACACACACACACACACACACAAAAGCCTTGGGGGTGGAGGTATAAGGCTCTGGCAGAGAGCCCTCCCATCTCCTTCCCAAAGCCAGGCAAGTGCCAAATGGATTTTGGGAAGTAGGAAATAAGGACTCTAGGACCCTGTCAGAGCCTCACAGGGAAGGTGCCCTGTTGACTTTGCACCCTGTGTGATGAAATTGGTCGTGCTGTCCAAAATCTGCCTCTGTTTCTATCAACAATTTCAATGCAATGTTCTCCCTTATTTTTCCCTCTCTGAGGTGAATCAGTCTGAGAGAATAAATCTATTCAGGCATTCTGTTTGAATGAGCAAGTGGGAATGTATGGGTTAAGCCCTGCCAGCATTATGACGCTTTGTGTGCCATACACATTTACCAGGCAACTGATGATCAGTGTTAGTCTGAAGAAGGCAGCCTTACTTGTCCATAAACTTTTCACTGTAGGGACAAGAGTGTGTGTCACACAGGGATTCTGTTCTCTTGTTGGAAATCTTATACACAAGCAAGGCAGTCCCCTCAGACAACCAATCACCTTAAACTGGACTTGTGGTATCATCGAGGAGCCAGAGCTTGCCCAGCATGTTCTTCCTTGCCCTTTTGTATGCTTAACCTGAATGCCAGAGGATAGCTACGGAGGCTGGCCCATGGACTCAAAGAGCTGACTGCGGATTTGAACCTGGGGAGGCAGTGCTTTGCCTGCCACTGTTGGGTGCATTATGAGTAGAGATGGATGAAATTAACTTTTGCTTTTAACAATTTTAAATACACTCAAGTGGTTGTGAAAAATTACTGTAAACCCAACAGAAATACCTCTTGAAATAATTCATGAGTAGTAAAATATTTACTAACTCAAACTCGGGATCACCTCCCTTCTCCTCTGGCAAACTATGTCTGATTGCAGAACAAATCCAAAGAGAAAGGTGGAAATCCAGCTCAGACATGAAACCTACATTTCCCCCTCCAGTCCAAACACTTCAGAGCGGCAGTGGACTTCTGTGTTGTGACAGCAAGTGGCAAAACTTATAAATGCCACAGAGACACCTTTGGTTTAAGAAACAGTAAAGAAAAAGCCCTCAGAGAAGTTTGGAACGGGATTTTTTGGTAACAACTACAGACATTTAAGAGACTGAAGAAGTGCCCTCAGCAGCACAGTGATAGCATGCAGCCTATGAAGAGTAGCCTCAGCTTTTTACTCTTTAGCCCAATGTATTCCTGTAAGATATTTGGGGTGAACTTTGGGGCTGCCCAGCTGTTGCTTAGGCAGATGAGGTTTATACATGTCTGGAGAGGAACTTGAGCCCACCTGTGACATAAAGAGTGTGTGTGTGTGTGTGTGTGTGTGTGTGTGTGTGTGTGTGTAAAATAATATTACACGGCACCACAATCTCCATGAGCAGTGGGAGATTCCAGGGGTTGTAGGCCTGCTTACAAGGATCCACGTTCCCTGTTAGAGCAAAGAGGCACAACAGAGCCTGTGGTGTCTTTATGATATATGGTTTTATTTCAACATATATACAAGATGGGAAGGTAGCCCATCTAGGAGAAGAAAAACTTTTATCCTAGACCTCTGCTGCCTTGCGGGAGCAGGAAAGGCTAAGGAGTAAACTCTACACAAATCTGGAGTGGAGTACCTTGGGAGTTGGACAGCAACTCCTGCAGCCAAACTGGCAACAAACATATTGCTCTGCTTTCCTTTGGACCACATCATGGAGGCTGAGAGGAGGGTCTTGTCATCTGGGCAGCCTAGGACCTTTGTACTGTACACAATGCTCAGGCTTATGCCCCAGAGTGCCTCTGTTTCTATCAACAATTTCAATGAAATGTTCTCACTTCAGTGCTGCTAATGCAGCAGTTTGACTTCACCCCTGGAGACACACTGTCTCTTGAGACAGATGGATGCCAACCACAATACAACCTGCACCTAGAATCATAGAGTTGGAAGAGACCACAAGGGCCATCCAGTCCAACCCCCTGCCAAGCAGGAAACACCATCAAAGCATTCCTGACAGATGGCTGTCAAGCCTCCGCTTAAAGACCTCCAAAGAAGGAGACTCCACCACACTCCTTGGCAGCAAATTCCACTGCCGAACAGCTCTTACTGTCAGGAAGTTCTTCCTAATGTTTAGGTGGAATCTTCTTTCTTGTAGTTTGAATCCATTGCTCCGTGTCCGCTTCTCTGGAGCAGCAGAAAACAACCTTTCACCCTCTTCTATATGACATCCTTTTATATATTTGAACATGGCTACCATATCACCCCTTAACCATCTCTTCTCCAGGCTAAACATACCCAGCTCCCTAAGCCGTTCCTCATAAGGCATCATTTCCAGGCCTTTGACCATTTTGGTTGCCCTCCTCTGGACACGTTCCAGCTTGTCAGTATCCTTCTTGAACTGTGGTGCCCAGAACTGGACACAGTATTCCAGGTGAGGTCTGAGCAGAGCGGAATACAGTGGTACTATTACTTCCCTTGATTTAGATGCCAGATGGAGGGATTACAGAGCATTCACATCTGGCTTCCCCTATAAGGGAAGCATTAGACTCAAAGGTCAGCAAAAAGCCATCCTCTGTGTCTTCTTTGTTCCAGCCTGTGATCCCCAGTTCACTTGAAGTTCTGCGCCTCTTACTGTTTCTTGCTGCCAACTGACCCCAAAGACCTCCACAAGCCTGCATCATTCGAAGTTGAAACCCTAAACCTGGTCTTTGCCTCTGCCCACCAGCACCTCTGCCCACCAGCACCCAAGGAAGAAGGGGCCCCACTCCCCCTTGCCTGGGAGCCTTGCTCTCTGATTGTTTCCCTGAAGGGCCATCACTGGCCTTTGTATCCCACTAATGACCCATTTAGCTAGTTCTGCCAGGCTGGCTTGGCTCCTTAGTGTCACGGTCCGGTCGGTGGGCGTCAGGACCAGAGGCAAGATGGTGGTGAACAAGCAGGAACAGGTGCAGGGCTGAGGGTCCAGCAGCAGGCAGTTGCAGGGTCAAGGAGCAAGGCAGAGACGAAGGTCCACGGGGCAAGAAGCAAGGCGAAGGCTCAAGGAACAAGAAGCAAGGTGAAGGCTCAAGGAACAAGAAGCAAGGCGAAGGTCCAAGGAACAAGAAGCAAGGCGAAGGTCCAAGGGTCGAGGATTCAGGCGTCGGCAAGGCGAGGGTCCAAGGAGCAAGGATCAAGACGTCGGCAAGGCAAGGGTCCACGGAGCAAGGATCAAGAGGCCAGATGCAACCAGGCAGGGATAGCGTTGCTGTGGCAAAGAGCTGAAGGGAAAATGCTGAGCTTTTATCCCTCCCAGCTCCTGCCACCAGGTGCAGTGAGATCTCAAGTGGCCTCACCTGGGTGACTACTCCTTGCCTCTCCAGCACAAGCTGAGGACTTCACCTGTGTGGCCACGCCTTGCTTCTCCAGCACAAGCTGAGGCATGCCCCAGTCCTGCAAAGCACTACAGGCCCCAGAGCCTGACTCCTGCCCATACTCCTGACACCTAGCATAACTACGGTAAATACAGAGAGTTTCCATGCTTGGCACAGTTCAAACCTTGATTGATTCTAACTTTTACTAAATCCTTTTAGGGGGATCTAGGCCCCCCCCGCCATCACATAACCTCACAAACTTTATTCCCATTGTTAGGAGTCCTAACAACTCTCAGTACCATTAATAGACTACAGTTTAAAGTGGCATAAGAGTTCTTTAAATGAGGTCCCAGAATGTGTATTTTGGGTCTTATTAGCAGGACAGCATTCCCAGCCTGCATTTCCTGTGGCTGCTTCCTGGCAGGATAGTAGACAAAAGCATTCCAGGGCTACAGATGTGCTGTGGAGTGCTTTAGGGAAAGTGGAGGCAGAATGTGCTTCACTCCATCATCACACCATTTAGAAACAGAAGGAAAAGCACACAGCTGCTCCACATCACAAGGAATCTGCTGTGCACCACAGACTCTTACTCCTGGGCACGCTTCCGCCAGAGAATGGGAATTACCACTGCTGTCATTTTATTATTCTACTTAGCATTCCTACCAGCGCAGGGCATTTCATCATACTTTGCTTAACTCTGAAAAGCCAGTCATCCTCAGTTATTGTTTTCACTTTTATATACTATTAATGAATTAGCTTTTTTATGGCTGTTATTTCTCAATTAGTGTAATCCCTCAAGGTAGCTAAAAGGCTCTAATACTTGGTTTCTCTCCAGCTAGAGTCTGAGATGGGGGGTGAATTGCAGGGGGAGACACTTTCTTTCTCTCTCCCTCAATGATGAGAGGTGCTTGGCAATTGGGGGAAGGGGTTTTATATGTATTTTTAGGGGTGGGGGATTAGTGGCTTGCCACTGATGCTTTCGGCTGCTTTGTGTTTTCAGTTTCCATCCATAACTGGCAGCTGTGAAGTATTATGAGTCATGCATCGGTCCTAACAACAATAACAATTAAATATGTATTTAGTCATTTAATTAAATTAATAAAATATGCATACATTTGCATGTGACCAAAATAATAGTTTTGAAGAAAACAGGTTAGAAGGAAAGCAGGGAGAACTTTTATTTTAGTTACAATTTGCCCTTAATGATGGACGACTTCTAAATTTGCCTTGAATTACCTGCCCTTTGTTTGTTTTGTGGCATATCTTCTCCCTCATTTGTCTATTGGATGCTTTGAGTATTATTTGTGTGCTTTACAAAGATAACAATGAAATGATGACAGAACAAAATGACAAAACCATTTACAAGCCAATAAGCAACTACTGTTCCATTTTTTAAATTGTTTATGTAAACTGTGGGGGACTCCTGTAATCGAAAATACTACAGTTTACATCAAATCTAGAATTGCCAGTATTCAAGAGTATAAATTTCATAAAACGTTTACAGGGCAATGTGAAACTAAATTGCCATTTCAAGTGGCAAATTGGTGTGCCCATTGGCAAGTATATAAGTAAATAAACTAACTTATCTTCTGAAGCCAGGGAACAATATCACTTGGAGTCCAGACAAAGAAAGACATTATATTGTTACAAAAACCTACACTGTTGTAGACCTTTAAATGAGGTTAGTGTCCGATTGTACATAGTTGTAAAATAGCAAACAGGCCTAAGCAAATAGAAGAGAAACGATGACTATTATCCAGTATTTCAAAAAAAGTTCTTCAGGAAATTTTCATATCTGCCAGATCACTGTGAATTAAAGTGCAAACCTCACAGTTGAGACATACTCATGTAAACTCTAATACTGTGATACTGTGGCATTTCTTTTTCTACTATCCCAATTTACTACTACCTCACTTGAACATACAGCACAAAGTGTGTAAAAATACTGAAAAGGACATACTTGGCTACCTGTGTGTTGTGATTGCGACCCATGACCCATCATGTAGAGCCTAGTTTCACAAAATGAAACGACCACAGAGGACTACAGGAGTGAGTTATAGAAGGCTGTTCTTCCTAATTCAACAGTGTCAGGTGCATAATGCACCCTTTATGGCTAAAAGTTTATTTTAAATGTGTTGTGTATTGAGTCAAAGGATTTTATCTCTGTATTATTATTGTCTGTATTTGCATTAGGATAAAGTAACTGCCTTTTGGTTCCAGAGGGTACAGCTACTATTGGTTCATTTAAGCTGCTGTATTTGGATCCTCTGTCTTATTGGTTCCCTCCAAAAGGCAGCACTGTGATTGCCTGATATTGTTCCCTCCAAAATGTATCCCACCTTCGTCGCCAGTTGTTGTGACGTGGGGTTTGTGATTTCAGCTCTCTTGACAAAACATGCTGGAGACAGTTCTCTAGTAACAGCTCTTTATTAAAGTGAACAAGACTGACTGTGAGGGCAGGAAGGCTACATTTATAGGGACAGGGAACTAGCTAGAAAAGACCCACAGGAACTGGTTGCGCGTGTCCGTGCAGTGTTGCTCAAGTTCAAGGAGGTGGGGTTGCAACTGAAAAAAGAAAAATGCAGTTTTGGGGTGCCAACTGTGGATTTCTTGGGGTTTAAAATTGATGCATCAGGCATCCACCCCACAGATGCTAAGATTAAGGCCATCATCGAGGCACCACGACCACAGAACAAGACGGAGTTGCAGTCATTCCTGGGACTTATTAACTTTTATCATTCGTTCTTACCCCAGAAAGCTTCGGTAGCTGAACCATTACATAGACTATTGCAGAAAAAGAATGTGTGGCGATGGGGGCGGGAGCAGCAGAAGGCTTTTGACTCCTTGCGAGGAATGCTGAGTAGCAGGAGCGTCCTTGCTCATTATGATGAGTCAAAGCCGCTGGTCCTGGCATGTGATGCCTCTCAATACGGTCTGGGGGCTGTGCTGAGTCATAGGGAACCGGATGGGTCGGAAAAGCCCATCTCTTTCTATTCCCGTACGTTGTCGCCCACAGAGCGCAACTATGCTCAAATTGATAAAGAGGCACTGGCTATTGTGTCCGGAATCAAAAGGTTCTATGATTATTTGTACGGTCGCCATTTCTCCATTGAAACGGACCACAAACCACTGTTAGGGTTGTTCAACCCAAACAAACAAACGCCACAAATTCTCTCCCCCAGAATGTTGCGTTGGTCAATATTCCTGAATGGGTTCCAGTACACCTTGACCCATGTGCCGGGGAAACAGTTGTGCCATGCTGATGCGCTGAGTCGATTGCCCCTTCCTGGCGGGAGCAATGAGGATCCTGCTCCGGCGGAGCACATTATGATGCTAGAAACACTTCCGGGGGCTCCTGTAACAGCTACGGATATAGCTGAGAAAACTAGGAAAGATGCTGTTCTCTCCCGTGTGCTCACTTGGGTGGGGAGGGGGTGGCCAGGTGGTCCGCATGAAGAAAAATTCAGGCCTTATGCGACAAGGCAGCACGAATTGTCCATGCATAAGGGTTGTCTCCTATGGGGAGATAGGGTGATAATCCCAGCACCACTGAGAAACAGGGTTCTTGAGACGCTTCACATGGGACACCCGGGAATGGTCAGGATGAAGTCGCTAGCCCGATGTTATGTGTGGTGGCCTGGAATGGACCAGAACATAGAACAATGGGTACGAACATGCAAGGCATGCCAAGAGGTGCGGCCAGAAGTGGCCAGAGCACCAGTCCACTGGTGGGAGCAGTCCAGGACTCCCTGGAGCCGGCTGCACATAGATTTTGCTGGGCCATTCCAAGGGAAGGTTTTTTTGGTTATCGTTGATGCATATTCCAAATGGTTAGAAGTGGTGATGGTCCCTAGCATGGCATCAGCTGCCGTAATCAAGGTGTTGAGGCAGCTGTTTGCTACCCACGGGTTACCTGAGACCATTGTATCAGATAATGGGGCAGCTTTTGTATCCCAAGAATTCAGGGCATTCTTGGCTGATAACTTTATAAGAGGGGTCACATCCGCGCCCTTTCACCCATCCTCCAATGGGCAGGCTGAGCGCATGGTAAGAACAGCCAAAGAATCCATTGCGCGCTTAATGGAGGGTAACTGGTCGGCTCGCATTGCGCGAATGTTATTTTTGCAGCATGCGACGCCGTGTACTGCGACGGGCAAGTCGCCAGCCGAGCTGCTCTTAGGTAGAAGACTGGTAACGGTGCTGGATTATGTCCACCCAGATAAAATGCCAAACCGTAATTCAAGAGCAACCCCCCAGGCTGAGACTGACACAACAAGGTATCTCGCCCCTGAAGATCTGGTCTGGGTGAGGAACTATTCACAAGGTCCGCGGTGGGTGGCCGGTGTGATCACCCGGGCTAGTGGACCTGTGTCCTATTATGTGACCTTGGAAAATGGGCAAGTTTGGAAGAGACATATAGATCAGCTGAGGCGCCGGGCGCTCAGCAGGGAGGAGTCAGATAATTCATCCCTGGCTAATGACGCACAGCTGCGAGACCAGAGTGAAGATGGCCCAGAGGTGCAGTCACCAGGGGCTTCCGCAAATGAACCAGGGCCTGCTAGTCCTCAGGATGACGAGGTACAGGTAGGGGACCCTGAGATGTCTGGGACTCCATCTGTTCCTGACGAAACCCCTATAGCAGCCCCTCCACCACAGGTAACACCCAATCCAGAACCTGCAACACCTGTTGTCAGGAGATCAAGTAGAAGTTGTAGGACCCCACAGTACCTGAGGGATTACGTCTGCTGTGCTCACTAGGGGGGGAGGGGTGTTGTGTATTGAGTCAAAGGATTTTATCTCTGTATTATTATTGTCTGTATTTGCATTAGGATAAAGTAACTGCCTTTTGGTTCCAGAGGGTACAGCTACTATTGGTTCATTTAAGCTGCTGTATTTGGATCCTCTGTCTTATTGGTTCCCTCCAAAAGGCAGCACTGTGATTGCCTGATATTGTTCCCTCCAAAATGTATCCCCTTCTAGCTAGTTCCCTGTCCCTATAAATGTAGCCTTCCTGCCCTCACAGTCAGTCTTGTTCACTTTAATAAAGAGCTGTTACTAGAGAACTGTCTCCAGCATGTTTTGTCAAGAGAGCTGAAATCACAAACCCCACGTCACAACAAAATGCATATCAAGAAGATGGAGAGCTAGAAAGCAAATGCAAAATGGTATGTGGGGTTCAGTTATAAATTAATACCGGCAGGCTAAACTGCCTTCATGAAAAGAGTATGAATCTTAAAACCCATTCCTGCTACAGAAGGGTATATAAGCATTTGCTTCTGACATTTTGCTGTGAAGCACATACTTCCTCAAAATATGACAATCACACTAGTAAAATACAAGTTGAAAACTAAAGAAAATGTTTTTTTAAACATGCTAATCCATAATCAATATGAATCTGTCTCAAACTAGGTCATACAATTGGTCCGTTTAGCACTGTTTGTTCTGACTGGCAGCAGATTCCCCAGATTCTGTAGCAGAGAGAAGTCCCCCCCCCTAATCACCTGCTTCCTGATTCTTTTTAACTGGAGATGACAGGTATTGAATATAGTGGTCCCTTCTGTGTGTAAACAGTTGCTCTGCCATGGAGCAAGCCTGGCTCTTGGTCATACATGCATAAAGCAACACAACTGACATCATGAGAACCTATGTGGTATAGTGCCTAAAAAGTTGGACAATGATTGGGCAGACCCAGGTTCAAATCCCCAGTCATGAAGTTCACCTGGTGTACTTGGGTTAGTCAATCACTGTCACCCTAACTGGCTTGTTGTGAGGGGAATATTAAAATGGGGAATATTAAGTGCCACCCTGAAAATCTCAATTAAAAGGCAAGAGAAAATGTAATATATAAACTAACAATGAAGAACAGGTGCTTGCTTGCACAAATGTATGTAATATCTGCCCGGTGGAGGGATTCAGGGCTTTACAAAGTGCACCCCAGATATATTTCCTGTTCTGGACCATGACTAGCATCCACTATGGACATATTGAGGAGCAAGGTTTTGCAGGTGAATGATGTCTAGTTGCATTTGCTTAGGAAGAGCCACCAAAGGTGAGCATTCAGCCATATTCTCTTGAAAAACTAATGCTGCTTTTGTTTGCTATGATAAGTACTATCCTGCAGTTGCAGTTGAGAAGGTATAGAAATGTGTAGCACATCAAGTGTATTTCATGTTGTCAGATTCCCCCCCCCCCTTTCCCTGAAAGAAACATGGTTATAACCACAGTTAATTCTGAATGGTAGTGTTCATTATCCAATTCTAGGAAAGATTAGTTAACAAGCTACAAAAATGAACACGTTACTAAATCGTTGCACAAGGAGAAAAAACAGCTGGATCGTTAAAAAGCCTCGCAATTAGAGTGATGAAATACATTCCAGCTGAGTTCATTTCATAAACTCACAAAATTCTAAAGAGAAAAGTATTGGTAACATGGAAAAATAGTAGTATGCAGATCTCATTACTTGCATGTTTTCAAGAAATTTATGCATTCCTAAACATTCATGTTGAGCTTCCACACTTTGGTGAAAAGTTCAAAGTTCATATTTGGTCCAATCAACAGGCAAATAATCTAGGGGCTCTTTATGCCCTCAAGACTAAGGCAGTTATTGGATGAAGGGACATCATCATATATGAAATATCCTGACAGGCAAATTCTACTACATTGCATTTTTTCCATGAAGGAATGCCCATGAAAATGTCACACCAGAATTGTAATATTTCTCCAAAATTTCAGTAGAAATTGGAACAGATTCTAGCTCAATACTTTACTTCTTGTGAAACAGATTCTTACTCAATACTTTACTTCTTGTGAAGTCTACAGAGATTTTTTGGCATTCTACTTCAATTTAATGTGCATTCCGCAACAAGGGAAATGCAATTTCCTAATCTGCCTAAAATTCTACACAGATATATCACCTCATCTCAGCCTTTTGTAAATTATCTGAACTAGTCCACACTCTGTTTATAAGGTTAAAGTGTTTGTACTTTCTCTAATCTGATTATAGCAGACTAATTCAGGACTCTACATCAGAGAAGATTAAGGTCCATTTACAAGAATTTTTTTAGCAACCTCCAGGAATTCTGAACAGCTTGTCCTTACTAATACTGTACGTAAACATTTGTTTTTCATGAGAAATGTAATGAAGGCATTTTAATTTCTTGGAAATTTGCATAGTTATTGTGTCCACACACAGCCCATATTTAAGTTATCAACTTCACATCATTATGCAGTTTAGGGCAGATTAAAATAAACAATTAAAAACTTGATAGAGGTAGGCACTGGCCTGGTTCACACATCATTTTAACCAGGGGTTAGAGAACTTTTAGCTCAGCAGACCATATTTTATCTCTTCTAATTCTGTGGCCCAACTACTACTCAGCTTCAGTCATCTGATGCCATAATGATTGACAATGGGTTCCGAGCTGCATTTCCCAAACAACTAACAATCAGCCAGCTGTTGGGCACTTGGGAGGTGCTGCGCAAGCAGCTTTGTAAGCACTGCCAATTGGCAATACAGTACCTGCAAAGCCTGTTTTGGCCAACCCCACCTTCACCTACCCCACACCTGATGTTATATATGCTATTAGTTGTAGGGCAGGTAGGTGTGGCTTGGTCAAAACAGTCTCCTAGTCTGAATGAGGAAGCCTGTGAAGTCAAATTATCCCCTCAGGCTGAAGGTGGTTCCCCACCGCTGATTTAAACCATAGTTAAACTACACTATTGTTTAAAGGTTAATGCACAGTGTGCTGGCGCATGTGGCTAAAATCACTGCCACTTTGCTCCTCGGTTGTGCTGCCAAGAGATAATCCATGGTTTAGCTGACCCTGGCTCCAAGTTTGTTTCTTCTCTTTGCAGGGAAACAAATAACAGGACTGGGTTGGGATGCAACTCTTACAAAATTCTCTCTAACACCAATTACTACAGAAAATAAACCTGCATTTTACACACATGTCTATCTTGTCAACACAGCAGAAAGATTATTGTTTCATTGGCATACTTCTCCACATCACCATATATAATGTGGGACATTTTCATATGGAAAAAAAGTGAGTAAGAGAGGACATAATAGTAATGTATATAATTTTGAATGGGGTAGAAGAATAGGATAGAGTGTTTCCCCCCCTCTCTTCAGCCTGTTTTAAACCCCATGGCGAGCTACACATAGAATATGATGCATTTCTATATTATTATAGGCCTCAGTCTCAAACATTGTCGTCAACTACTATTTTGTATGATCACAAATGGGGCAACAGAAAACATCAGGTCTCTTCCTCAGTCCCCTCTTATACCCTCTAGCTCAGGGGTAGCCAATATGAAGCCTTCCAGATGTTGGACTACCATAATACTGACCATTGTCCATACTAGGAAAGGCTAAAGGGAGCTGGTCCAATAACATATGGAATATTGGCTTACTTCTGCTGCAGCTTTTACAGATCGCCAGCTGCAACTGGTACTTATCTTATCCCTTGATGTTCTCTCAATACAGTTACTGGTTTTAGATGACAACTGGTCTAGTAGATGTGGTCTGGTTCTGGCTGAAACACCTGTGCAATATTCAATTGGGTCCACATCACACAGCCTCCCATTCAGCTTATAAACCAAATGAGGAGCCTTTACTACATTACAGCATCAATTCTATATCTTCCTTCTAAAGCAGCTGAAGGAATCAATTTTGACTGAGCTTTACTAAAGGCAATCCTATGTCTCAATTTCTGCAAGTCCTCTAAACAACAAGGGAGAACAAGGGTAACTCTTATACAATTGTGCTTATTTAGGAACCAATATAGTTGCTGCTATAGGGATACCGTTAACATTATGCTTGAAAAGCGTTTTATTGAGCTCCATTCCAAACTCTATATTTATAGTTCAGAAAAGCCTGATTTCAACACTAAGGATGAAGTCAACCCCTTCTGAAAATGATTCTTCATTTCCTCAAATGCCATAAATATTTCCAGGTTGGCTTATAAATAACCATGAAAACACAAGAGATGTCCACAATAAAATCAACGTATCAGGTAGAAGCATAGAAGGACCCAATTCATATTTGTATTAGGTGGAATTATTTAGCACCGGCATCCCCAAACTCGGCCCTCCAGATGTTTTGGGACTGCAATTTCCACCATCCCTGACCATGGTCCTGTTAGCCAGGGATGATGGGAGTTGCAGTCCCAAAACATCTGGAGGGCCGAGTTTGGGGGTGCCTGATTTAGCACAACAGATAAAAGCTTCTCTGCTGAAGCTCCTATCTTTTTCAGTAGCAATTTCAAGTTCTTAATCCTAAACATTTAAAGCTTCCCAACATTTCCTAAGGACAGATTCATAAAATCACAAACAACCTATTTGCATTGTGACTGTCTTATCATTTGGGTGGTTTCTTCTGACTCAGAGCTAATATAGGTGTGTGAAGGACAGTGTCAAGAGGGAGAAGAACCAACACCATGTATTAAGCTTTCTGACTGATGGACTAGTTGCTGCTGTGAGAGGCTTTACAGTACTAGACAGTTTCCTTAAATGACAGAATGATCCTCTGTAGAAATAAAAAGAAAAAAAAGAAGAGCCAGCATGCCAGAAAGGACTCAAACCTAGCCTTTTCCATTACATGTTAGCTTTCTACGAGGAGGGAACAAATTCACATGGAGCAATCATGCTCGTCCCCTCCTGCAATCTGATGTAGTACAGCCAAGACACAAACATACTACCTCTGGGACTCTCCTGAGCCTGCCCCCCAATGCCACTCCATCATATTTAGTTGAAGACACACTAATTAAGGCAGGCTTTGCCAGCCTGAACCTCTCCATGTTCTGGACTACAATTCCCATAATTCAGGACTTCTGGAGAGCACCAGGTTGGCCTAGGTTGAGTTAAGAATCCCTGCTGTTTAGAGAGGGAAGAGGAAGTCACCTAAATTGACTTTATAAAATATAGGATGGTGGGGCTAGAATAAATGTCTAATCTAGATAAGTACTATACTGTGCATTGTCACACACACATTCTATATAACCATGTCAGCACCATCCCAAATCATGTCCAGTAGTCTACCTGAAGTAGTTAAAATGCAGCTTTGGGGCCAGTTCTCCTTCTCTCTTTAATGTAACTGTAGTATGTAAATCCACTGGTGTTATTTCCTTCAAACATGCACAGGCTGGCTTATTCAAAGCTATGAGGAGAGAAAGTTGTGGAAATATTTGGTTTCCTGAGCAGGACTCCTCTTTGTTTTCCTTTTTCCTGTGTTAAGAATATTAATTTGTGAGCCACAAAGATCTAATCAAAACACTGGCAGACACCAACCTTGGGATCCTAGTGGGGGTTACTATAAAAGGAAATATTAAAAAAAGGGGGGGACACCAGCTTGGAGTGTCAATGAACATTTATGCATTAAGCAGCCGCTGTAAAATATTTAATGTTTAAATGAATGTTTTATGTTTACCATAAAAAACCCTCCAGCCATGAAGGGCTTTTAAATGTTACATATAAAAATGTAAGCAAAACCAAACAGAAAGCAAAGGACACTTGAGGGGGGCAAGGTTCACAACACAGTGTTTGGTTTCTTTTTAAAAATATCAAATGGGTGTGTTTGTTTTTAATTGTTTACTTCACTTTTATGAATTAACCAGAAGCCTCTAATTCATCAGAAGCTGTCATGGCTAGAACTGGGGACTGAAAGATCTGTATGTTGCTCTTGCTGCTGCTGCCCTATGTGGTGAAGCACCAAGTGAGTTGGCTTCAGAATGTGCCCCCCTCAGCTGGGCCCATCACACCAGGCACCACTAAACTCCCACAATGTCAGCAGCATAGCGTCACACTGGAGCACTGTAATAAACTAAAATTAAAAACTTGCATTTTCCATAGTAGCAATGATAATGCAGGTGAATGTTTTTTGTTGAAAAACATACAAGGCAACCTCAGATACATATACGAGGCAAAGAGCTATGTAAAGGGATGCCTGTCTCAGTCCCATGCAGCATTGAAGAGAGAGAAAGGAACAGGAAACAAGCTTAGGCTTACTTCCGCCACTTTGCAGAAGAGGGGATATGACACCACAGAGCCTACTCTAGTAATTTAGAACTCTGTGGTCCTGAACCCATCACATGATAACTAGCCATAGCTGCCAAGTTATCCCTTTTTTACAGGGATTTTCCCTTATGCTGAATAGGCTTCCTCGCGAGAAAAGGGAAAACTTGGCAGCTATGTAACTAGCATTTTTAGGTTTGACTGCAAAATCTCCTACAGTTATTCAGAGCTGCCATTGGTTGCTAGGGAGGACTATAAAATTTTCTAGCTTAGCATGGAAATTTACTTGGCTGGTAGCGCTCTATTAGGTCTGGACCCTGATTACTGAATTTTAGTCCTTAAGGCTCAAAATATCTACCCAATTAGTCTTGAGGCTTGAAATGCATAGAGGTGGGTGCAACCCTGCCACAAGTAAACCTTCCGCAAATTGGGGGTTGCATTGGGTTTTAATCTACCTCAACAACTTCCTGACAGACCTATTTGCCTAGGGGTGGATTTTCCGTCAATAGGGGATAAAAGTTGAGTCATTGGTGCAGGCCATTGGTAATAATAATAATAATAATAATAATAATAATAATAATAATAATAATAATACCCCTCCCATCTGGCTGGGTTTCCCCAGCCACTCTGGGCAGCTTCCAACAGAAAAAATGAAATAAAATAATCTATTAAACATTAAAAGCATCCCTAAAAAGGGCTGCCTTCAGATGTCTTCTAAAAATCTGGTACTGTAGCTGTTTTTCTCTTTGACATCTGATGGGAGGGCTTTCCATAGGGCGGGCGCCACCACCGAAAAGGCCCTCTCCCTGGTTCCCTGCAACTTCACTTCTCACAACAAGGGAACCGCCAGAAGGCCCTCGGCGCTGGACCTCAGTGTCCAGGCAGAACGATGGGGTTGGAGACGCTCCTTCAGGTATACTGGATTGAGGCCATTTAGGGCTTTAAAGGTCAGCACCAACACTTTGAATTTTGCTCGGAAACATACTGAGACATAAAACTACATTTTCATGTTATGGATCATGGAACTTTCAAGCCTCTGCTACCCCCTTTCCCCATGACATGTTTCCCCACTATTTGGAAAGGAAAATGCAGTAGCACAAATTGGGGGGGGGGCACACTGGCAACTGAAGCACAGAGCATGATATGGAAAGCCCTCTACCACCTGCTGTCCCCTTCCTGGGGGAAGGAAAGCTGGAGTGGCAAACAACTCATTTTCAGGTTGAAATATATGAACTGGCACTTTGAAACCAAGCTGTGTGGGGATAGGCTATATTAATGTTCCAAGTTGCGTACTTCAGGCCTCTTGGGAAAGGGACAAGCCCATTGGTAGAGCATCTTCTTTGCATGCAGAAGGTCCCAGCATATCCAGGTAGAACTAGGAATGTCTCCAGTATGAAATCCTGGAGAGCCACTGCCAATCAACATTGAAAATACAGTGCAAGTTAGAAAAATGGTCTAACTTTGGTATAATGCAGCTTGCTAGGTTCCTGGATCAAATTGAGCCCCACAGAAGTCAGCCAATTCCAGAGAAGAGAAAGCAAATACAAAGTCATATATATGTTTTTTTGGAATGCATCCCATAGATCAAATGATTGTGTAAATGTATGACAAAACAATTACTACCCCTAAACTCCAAATATAACCTTTTTGGCCAAAACAAAGAGAATACTGAGAATACCAAAGGAAGTTGCTTTATCTATCCACTCATTAAAATGCTTATCAGCCACTAGGGAGTTTTGAAATCCATCCCCACTAATCTCAAAATGTACTCTTTTTATAAACCTTGGAACAAACCAAATTAAAAACAGATAACTCAAAACCAAGAAACCGGGTTATCCTTGCTTTTTTACTGCACATACATACATACATATAAAGTGAACTTTCATGGGTCTGATTGCATGCAAATGTTTCAGAGTGATGTGGTTTCTTCATAATTTGATGTTAAAAGCCTCACTTGATTCCAATTCAGATGGGGAAGGAAAGCTAAATTTCACTGCAAAGCACTACACTATAAACTTACTGGCAACAGAAAAAGTATCTGCAAACATTAACACCCTGTCTATCTCATACATTTAATCCCTGTTAATATAAGTTGCAAAAACACAATGCAGAAACAATGTGTTGCATGCATGCAGAGGAATTCACACAGATTTGGGGCCAGCTGTCGGCTATGTCAGGCACCAACCCATCTATGCTGCCACTTATGACCCCCTAGGTGTTTGTTTCAGCAATGGTCTGAAAGCAGTGTGCTAAACCATCACCCAAGGGCCTAGTGAGGAGTGGTATGTAGTGTTGCTGCTGCTACCCAGGGAGGGTGGGGGAGAGCATTAAAGGGAAGAATGTGTGTGTTGGGCACCAGCAGCAAGGACTCCTTGGAGTCTGGTGCTGGCTGTGGCTTCTCTCATACAAGGGAAGCATTTGCTGGAATGGCCATACTCACCACCTTTCATGGTATAGGCGTTAGCTTAGAAGTGCCCATAAGATTCCCACAACCATAAAAAAAAAAAAAAGATTCCCACAACCATATTCCAAGCAACAATGGCAATATCTGGTGTCAGTGGTGATGGGCTGGGGGTCAGTTTTGGAACACGTACTTTGCATGTAAAAGGTGCATAATTAAATTCTTGGTGTATGGAGGTAGGGTTGGGAAACCCTGGAGAGGTGCTGCCAGTCATTGTCAATGATACTGTGCTAAATGGATCGATGCCCTAATTTGGTATAAGGCACCTTCCTTTGTTCCAACACCTGACACTCAGGGCCTAAGTGCTTTTCCAGGGCCCACTGCTGATGTGATCACCCTGACCGCCCCTAGCCATTTCCCCCCATAGTCTGGCACTGCAAGCATTACCAGGAACTTGGATCTAACAACCCTATTGATTTCCTACAATGTCCCTGACCTAGTGTCACTCTGGTGCATTGTGGAAAAATTAAAATGGGAGTTACCCCAACCACACTGCACTGCTTCAAGTGCTGCCAAGTAATGCCAGGGCCCACTTACGGAGTTGGGGAACCAACAGAGATCTCTTTGCCCAAGGCCCCTCTCAGACCTCAAGCCAATCAGGATCCACATTGAAGGGGGCAGAAATCCAGCAGTGATGGAGCCAAATGAATATCCATACCTAATTTTAACATTTGTATTAAGTGAAAACTACCACATGCATTGAAGGTACACTAACTGAAGTTCAAAGTATTATTTTTAAAACTTTATTTTTTATTTCGCCTTGCAGACATGAACCTGCCTAATATATTTGATGCTGGGTAAGTTGTAGAAATATTTTGTGGTTAATATGTTTCTGTTATCTAATACTGTAGATGTTGCACCCAAGAATGGGAAAAAGCTGTGCCAGTTACCATCCAAATCTCTCTAATTAGTGTTGACAGTAAAATATTAGTCAAGGTATTAACTACAAGATAAGAGGCAGCACTCCTGGGGTTTACAGAACCTGTTCAAGAAAGATTTGTTGTAAAAAAAGAAAAGAAAAGAAAAGAAATCTCCACTTTAAAAATACCAAGCAGTTGCAACTTTTTATTCAAAACAAAACACAATACAAAACACCTAACACCCAATGGTACAAAGTAGGATCACCCATCTCATAACTGTTTTGGTGGTAGGCTTCACTGACATTTTTCATAGTAGAGTCTGGAGTGGAACTTATGTCCTGAACATTCAGGAACATGCACCTGTAAGCCACAATTCCCTGCAACTCTCCAATTGGTATTTATAATTACCAACTTAACTGGATTGTTGAGAGACCACACAAGATTTTAACTACTACTAACTAGGTTATTATTTTACTTAAAAATAAATTTTATACCTAAGAGGAATGTGTGGGAGAGTTGCCTATCAGTCACCAGTGTACTGTATTTCTTGAAAACTAATGAAATTATTTAAAACTAAAACAAACCAAGGTGGCAGGCTAATGGTCACCTTCAGGGGCACCGAATTGCCCCCTACATTGAGGGGGCACGGTCATGTGATGCATCATGTGACATGTCATGTGATGCCCTCTGGTCTGTGCTGGGCAGGGCATGCTGAGGACAATCTCCATGCTCGCTCGTCCCAGCTGCAGATTTTTAAGTAAAATAATAACCTAGTTAGTAGTAGTTAAAGGTGCATGTTCCTGAATGTTCAGGACATAAGTTCCACTCCAGACTCTACTATGAAGCCTAACACCAAAACAGTTATGAGATGGGTGATCCTACTTTGTACCATTGGGTGTTAGGTGTTTTGTATTGTGTTTTGTTTTAAATAAACAGTTGCAATTGCTTGGTATTTTTAAAATGGATTTTTTTCTTTTTCTTTTTCAACAAATCTTTCTTGAACAGGTTCTGTAAACCCCAGGAGTGCTGCACTTCATGTTTGTCCCAGCTGTCACCTGGCTCCTGGGTTGCTGGGCAGAGGCTTGGGCACATGGAGGTCACCCGGCGGCAGGAGGGGGAGGCGGCCCCCTCAATATTGGGGGGGGTTGCTGCTGCCCCCTGCCAAAAAAAAAAAATTGGGAGAGCCGAAGCCCCCTCCACCTGGTCACCCTGTATTTCCATTAAATTGAAGTTCTAGGCAGCTTACAAAGTTAAAAACCAATTTATGATACAATATGAATAGCCGTTTTAACCAGATTAAGAGCCAGCAGCTATCTTTTTTATTCGTCCCCTTTTATTTGCCTAGTGGTTTTCTCTTAAGGAAGCTTTAGGACCTGGTACTTTCAACGGACTGTGAATAAGTAGCACTGCTGTTTGCACCAACTCTATTGTTAAGTTTTCCATAATCATAACTATGGGATATTTCTGACTCTTGGAGTGTGGGCTTGGTACAGAGGAGCAATAAAAAATGATGTTCTTTTCTTTCCTTCTTACTTTCTCCTGCTGAAAGAATCTTAAAAATCAGAATAAAATATGAAGTAGGATAAAAGGTGGGCCTTAATGAGGCCCTCTGTTACTCTACCACAGTACCTCTTAAAAACAAATAGAAAAATGTGCTGTGTCAGCAGGAGAACACAATAGAATTAGTGCCTGGAAAGTTGGTGAATCTTGAGGCACAGTTAACATCCAAGATGAAGAGATTCTAAGAGTGCTCGAGGGTGGTGTGTAAGGTGGAGAATACTAAGGATGTTATTTGTCCCCTCACTACAAAAATAATTTTCAGGATTTCAAAGAGACTTTAACATTGCTTGAACATAAATAAATGAATAAACTTAACTGAGCTTGCAAAACAGGCATTCTATTGTTGTGGCTTTTCTGCAACATGAGAGATTTATGTGTGTGAGAGAAAATATAATAGGCAAGATCCAGGAAAAAAGTATTGATGGGGAGAGATTGAAGCACACACTTAACACAAAGGAGTAGTGGCCTGATAGTATGAGCTTCATCATATGTTTATGCAAACCAGCCCAACAGTCCATCTTTCCCAGTATTGTCTATGCCAGGCATCCCCAAACTGCGCCCCTCCAGATGTTTTGGCCTACAACTCCCATGATTCCTAGCTAACAGGACCAGTGGTCAGGGATGATAGGAATTGTAGGCCAAAACATCTGGAGGGCCAAAGTCTGGGGATGCCTGGTCTATGCCAATCTAAGGTCTTAGGGAGAGGTCGTTCCCAGCCCCACTACCTGATATTATTTTAACTGAAATGCCAGTTTAAACCAGAGACTTCTGTATACATACATATGACTTCATAGTTGTTGTTGTTGTTGCTGATTAAGATACTCTGGTTTTTCAGCGGCCATTTGGAGGAAGAAAGTGCAGATTAAACAAAAGGATTTGTTGTGCTGCTGCTGCTAGTAACTGTTATTCATTGATTTGTTATGAGGTGTGATCCTATTTTAAGGATTGTGTTATTTTATGGATTTAATGTGTTATTTTTGTCATATTTGGCTCTGTAATAAACTATTATGTGCCTTGTGCAAAGGGTGATATATAAACCATCTAATTAAATAGTAATTATAGTAATCATTATCTAATTTTTTTTAAAGCCCACAAAAACAACATATGCTCTGTATCTAATCTGTACCCTCTAACACAGATTGCTTTCCTCTGTACCTTTTCTAGGGCTAAATTGTAGAACAGATAGAGGGTGAAGAGCAGATAATAAATAATAACAAACAACATTATATGGGTTCCTTAGCTGGCAAATTGAAAAAGAAATTCCCAACAGCCAACTGTAGTTTAATAGGCAACAATGTCACACAGACTTTACACATGCCATCTAGTCTAGTGAACCATTTGTAAAACATTTAGAGGAATGCTTCCTCTTGTCATGCTCTGCAAGACAGAGGTGTTTCAACATAGCCAGGATACCTCTCACCCCCTCCCCAAATTACTTAGATACAGAAACACATTTTTAATCTTCATAGATTACTCTCAAATCACAGTGGTTTTAGATGTATGTTAACACAGTTTGAAGAAAGCACATCAATTTCCAGTCATTTCTAAGTTAGAATTAGAAAGGTGGGGGTCTTCTTTGTGGGGGGTGGGAGCAGGGATAGAATGTTAGTAAAAAGCCCAGAAGTGAAGAAGGAACAGAACTCAGCTGGTAGAGGGGGGAAACAATACTGCTTAAAATGAAATGGTTGTTTTCTGCACACAGTCATTTTATAAAATGTACAGTAAAGCTTTTATATGTAAATTATCCAAACACAAAAACCTCTCCGTTCAAATTGAATTGAGAATAGCTTGTAGTAGAGTGCTTTAGAGAAAACGTGCTTAAAATGAACAAACTAGAGAACCACCAAGACTGAATTTCTGTTTCAATGAAGAAGAGAAAACTCTACGAAAATTGGCTCGTGTGATCTGCTTTTATTTGAGAAATAAAAGACATTAATTCACTTATAAATACATATCTCATTTTTCTTTCTACTGGCAAAATGCCTGTCATTATGATGGGTGGTATAGATTCATGAGTGCCTATACATTCCTAAAACATGGGAGTGGTTCCATATATACCAGATGGTAGAATGCAGGTGGGTTCCTGTTCAACCCCATGGCACTTGATCAATGGGGTTCAGTTCTATCTCCAATGCTATTCAATATCTATATGAAGTTGCTGGTTGAGGTCATTAGGGAAATGGTAGTAGGGTGCCACCAAGATGTGGATCATACCCAACTATATCTTTGTCATCAGAGTCAGGTGATGCAATGTAGGTTCAGGATTGGTGTCTGCCTGCTTTGATGGACTAGATGAGAGAGAATAAACTGAAACTATGACTTTGTAGGTTCCTGGAAATTAGGAAAATGGCCTGTTCTTTATAGGTAGCACTTCCCCAAAGGGAGCAGGTACGTAGTCTGGGGTCCTCAGTGACACGGGGCACCTTTTCACAGCTATAGCTACTTCATCAGCTATGGCTGTTCCTGAGCGTTGATAGCTTGGCAATGGCATTTCTGCAAAGACTACTCTAAAATTGAAGCTGATAGGAAAAAGTAGTGTTTTTCTTCTGAGTGGTGTCACCAGCTGGAAACATTTTACACCAGTTCTTAAGGGTATGCACTCATTGCCAATTCATTTCTGAACAGAATTTAAGGTTCCACAAGAACATATAAAGTTTGGGACCTAAATAGTTTTGGGGTTGCCTCTCTCTTTATGTTCCTGCTCGTGAGTTGAGATCTTCTGGAGAGGCCTTTCTTAAGAACTGTGCACTTGGCAGTGAGACAGGGGCAGCCCTTTTTCATGGTGGCACCTCAGCTTTGGAATGCCCCCACGACCCCAGCCCCAGAAATGTTGTTGATATCCACATGACTGGCATTATGACACCAGAAGAAACCTTGGTGTTTGTTCATGACTTTGGGCACTAATGTTGATATGGCTTGTTTTCATTATATTTCCCCCCTGGAATATATGTTTTCAATTGAGATTTTGTTGCTTTATTATTTTTACTGTGACCCACATAGAGAGGGAAGGAAACAAGTGAGAAGTGCCTGGGTGGGATGGGTGGTGGTGTTTGAATGTGCTTAGGAATGGGAGATCACTGACAGCATCTTCCCAAGGACTTGCCCAAGTCTGGGAATGATTGGCATATTATTGCAAGAAGGTATAGCAATACAGGGACGCAGGTGGCACTGTGGGTTAAACCACAGAGCCTAGGACCTGCTGATCAGAAGGTCGGCGGTTCGAATCCCTGTGATGGGGTGAGCTATCGTTACTCGGTCCCAGGCCCAGCTCCTGCCAACCTAACAGTTCGAAAGCACGTCAAAGTGCAAGTAGATAAATAGGTACCGCTCCAAGTGGGAAGGTAAACGGTAAACGGTATTTCCATGTGCTGCTCTGGTTCGCCAGAAGCGGCTTTGTCATGATGGCCACATGACCTGGAAGCTGTATGCCGGCTCCCTCGGCCGCAACCCCAGAGTCAGTCACGACTGGACCTAATGGTCAGGGGTCCCTTTACCTTATAGCAACACAGAAAGTTGCCCTATATCAGATCAGGCTTTTGCTTATATAGTCTCACTCTGTTCAGTAGGCCTTGTTCCCAAGCAAATGTGCATACTTGCAGACTTAGGCTACAAGCCTATACACACTTACCTGGGAGTAAGCCTCAATGAAAAAGCAACGTGAAATGTGCATGAGGAGGGAGAAACCTTGCTTCATTTTAATTCACTAATGTATACATAACCTAGATGCATATTTCACAAATACAGATTGATGAAGTTTTTTAAATGTACACTCAACAGTGGGTATCAACAGGATAGATGATTTTTTGTTAAATAGTAAAGGATGTCACATACATTTCTACATAAGTGTTCTCTTTGTATCTGACACACTACACATTTTGTTTGCTTGCTTGCTTTTGCATTCGGTGGCTGCACCAGAAACCCCAGGATCTAAGCTTCCCTTCATCTGTCTGCAAAATCTGTTAATACCATCAAGGTTCTGCTTGCACAAGTCCACAAAGGATCAATGCTGAAAATGTTTGTTCTTTCAATAGTTGCATGTTATCTTATATCAGAGAAATAGTCACAACTATATATCTTATCTAGAACATGTAAGATACAAAATTATGTGAAGTCCATAACTCCCTGGAGGGGAGAGAAAGAAAAAAACAAACCCTTTAGTGTATTAAATTATACTTGTTCATTTTTACTTAATTTGTCTGTGTAAATATTTACTGCAATATACTTTCCGTGCGCTCCTCTGGTTCCCCAGAAGCGGCTTTGTCATGCTGGCCACATGACCTGGAAGCTGTACGCCGGCTCCCTCGGCCAATAACGCGAGATGAACGCCGCAACCCCAGAGTCGGTCACGACTTGACCTAATGACCTTCATGCTCATGGATTTTGTAAAATACACAACAAATCACTTGAACTAAGAGCAATCAAAATGAAATTGTATGTGCTCATACAATTCCCAAGAGAAAATGTTAAAAAGGTGATGTAGTGATTTTCAGCTGGGATATAAACATACATGCTTAATGACACCTACCCACACACCTACACTTCGCAGTACATGTACAAAGGTGGTTTGGAAGGTGTTGTGGTTGAAGAAAGGGGACATATAGCCTCTATCAGATGAGAGGGGATTTGTCAGAGATTAATAGAATTCCATTGTAATATCCATATCTCACAAAGACATGCTCTGACAGGACCCAATTACTTTCAACAAGCTGGGCCTACAACACAGACCCCCTGAACCGGAATGGCCCTCAAACCTGTATGCTTTCGTTCAAGCAGATAACACCAATGGGTTTCTCTCAGTGATCACTGCCTAACTTAAATGAATTAATCTCATTTTCCAGATGAATTGTTATTTTGTCTCCTGCAGGCTGTGATTACTGGATAAAAGTATTGTGTTAACAGAAGGGCCGCGCTCTTTTCAGCAGAGAATTCCACAGCCAGATAACCAGTCACCAGTGAAGACTCTCCCCCTTTCTTCCAGTATGAAGTAAGAGAATGGCACAAACAGGGGGTGGGGAAAAAACTATAAAATAGAACAGATACATATTTCAGATAATTACATAATTTCTCAGGAGTTCAAAGGGACCATTTAACATCCTATCTAAGCGTATTAAAGTCTAGGAGTCATGCTCTAACGCCACCTCTGTGATACATATTGAAAGATGCGTACTGACTTCCCTGGGACATTTTCCATTTTTCTCCCTCTGATGCTATTTCCATTGTAAATTATTATGGAATGGGGTAAATACATCAGATTAACTATGTTTATGAATTGCATTTCTTTCAGTGGATTTCTGATTTTGGTCCTAGAACTTGCTAGCCATGCCTTGTAAACATGCAGCAATATCATATTTTTGCTAGGTGAATAATTTTATTGCTGACATGCTCTAAAAGGAGCAGTGTCCTGTTCTCCCCTTTAAAGTTGCTTGGCTGGTGGTGGGTGGAGAACATGATTATGATGGGGAGGATGGTATATGGGAAGAATTCATTCTACACACTGTCTGCAGAATGAATGTGACGGAGTGTGCAACCTTTTAGAAGTGCAATAAAGTATTTCCCCTACCCCAACAAGCATTGTCTATTCTCATTGAAGTATTTTAATTGTTTGACTGCACGGCTCCAGCCTTATCTGCAACTATTATTTTATATATTAATGCATTGACATCATACTTTTAGGATTCATAACACATCCATATTATCATGAAGGGGGGGGGGCACCATAGAAGGAAGGTTAATGGAAGAGGTTTCCCTGCCTCGATGTCTAAGGTACTCATATTGTTGAATCAGGCATTATATTCTACAAAAAAATAATAATCTAAAAAAAGTAGTATAACCACTGTCAACTGGGAAACACTGGCTTGCGAGCACTCCAGTTGAAGAACAGCCTTTACCAAAGGTGTCATGGGCTTTGAAGACACTCGAACTCAGGACGCAAGGGAGAAACGTGTTAAGAGGAAGGCACGCTTGGCAAATCCACACTGTGAAACTCCTGCCTGGAAACCAATGTCTCCACTGTGGAAGGACGTGTGGATCCAGAATTAGCCTCCACAGTCACTTACGGACTCATTGTTAAAACTGTGTTTATGGAAGACAATCTTACTCGGCTACAAGTGATCGCCAAAGAAGAAGAAGATTCTACCAACAATAATTGCAATAATATTGAGTCACATGTTCCTGGAGGATTATACAGTGGTGCCTCGCAAGACGAAAGTAATTCGTTCCGCGAGTCGCTTCATCTTGCGATAATTTCGTCTTGCGAAGCACGGTTTGTCGCAGCAAAAACAAAAACAGAACCCCGCCGAAAAACTTTGTCTTGCGAAGCGCGGCCATAGAAAACTTCATCTTGCGAGTCACCAAAAAATTGCAAAACGCTTTCGTCTTGCGAGTTTTTTGTTTCGCGAGGCATTCATCTTGCGAGGTGCCACTGTAGTTTGAATCATGATATCGCCTAAGCTTCAGTGAGTGTGTGCTTTCTAATTACCAATTATTTTACATGGAAGCAGTAATTTGCATGACAATGTGTTTATATGTCACTTAACTTCCAATGCATATTCCCTTAATGTTAGCTACCTAACATAATGAGTTTAAAATCAATACTCTGATTGAATGGTGATGTTGTTTCAAGAAATGAAAACATTCTCCAAAAGAAGCAAAATCTCTCTCACACACACAATTTTCTTTTCACAATGCCTTAGAAACACATGCAGATGAAATTGCAAATTGCTAAGTGCTTTTATTTTTTTAATGTATATTATTGACCTTAGAAATTGTTCAGTTTTTTCTAAACAAATGAAAGAAAACAAAGTGAAATGGATTTTTTTTTAAAAAAAATGACAGCTTCATTAAGATAGCCTGAATTACATTATTCCTTTTTTCTTTTAAAGCTTTGTCAACATGCAAATACTCCATAAAAAAGTAACTGGTGCATACAGGAGCAATTCACTTTGCAAATAAAGCAGTATAATGTCAGTGGTTTGAAATGGTTCTGTCTCTGTTGCTTTCCATGTCAACGCACTGGCAGTCTTGCCTGAATGCAGCTAGTCAATAGAAAGTAAATAGAGCATTTCCTGACTTCACCTGGCAGCACTAAAATGCCCAGCTTAGAACTACACAATTTAATAGTTTTGCAGTAAAGATGGACTCTGTGTAGTTCAAGCCATTTTTTATTTTATTTTTAACAACCACAAATAAACGTTTGTTAAAAGGTTTAACAGGAACATTCAGCAGCAGGAATATAGGAAACTGGCTTGTCTGTCTAGTCTACTACTGCATTGGTCCATCTGGGTTTCAGACAGAAGACTTGCCTAGAAAATCCAAGATCTGAACCTGGGATATTTCACATGTCCCAAGTGTTGCTACATTAATAACTTTTTTTTGCTACTACAATTTCATAGTTTAGAAGTACACAGTTGTTAAGCACTTTAACATGCCACTTTCCATATGCAAAGCGATTTCTGCCCGGGCGCTGTTACAGATGCATACAGTCTATGTTCAGAAAATTCTGGATGTATGGCAACCCTATACGGTGGGATATAATTTTAATAAAACTCCAAATGTGGCAACTTGTGTTGCTGTGACCATGGAAATGGCCATTTAAATGTGAATTTATTTCTGATATTTAAAAAATGTTATTTGATTGCAGATTTAGGCAATGTGGCATTTTGTATTGCTATTTTAGCCACCTTTTTGGGGGGGGGGGGAGAGCTTGTAAACTGTTAGATGGTAGGATATGTGTGCAAAAATAGGGTAACTAAATGAAATAAATTTGAGTCTCCTTTCCTGAAACGTAAGATTCTGTCATCAGGAAACTAAAGCTGGGTTTGGATTAAATATTGATAGAACTCTATATTACTGTTATATATAAAAATAACAATGTTATAATATGGTTATTACTATATTAAAACTCTATAACATACTAAATAGATAAAAGACTTCTGCGAACCACGTTAGTTGTTATTGTTGTTCTTGTTATTATTATTATTGCTTATTGCTATTGTTTTATTATTTAAAGGAAAATAGCAAGACAAGATGCCACCTCTGGCTAAAATACCAGCTTCATTAAACTTCTTTGGTAAAACCTCACAGCAGCAGTATTTCTTTGGAATACTCAAAGAAAGATAGCATAGCAATAAGATTTTATGGGAATTACAAGCTTGCTTGATTCCTTTGTTTTATCATAATGACACCATTTAAAAGGAATCTATTTAATCCATTCTTTCCATAAATAACTCAGTCAGGAACTCATTGTGCCTTTCGGTATTATTTTCATATTGTCCTAAAACAATCAAGATGCATTTATAAAGTGATGTCAGAAGCTTATTAAACCCCCTAACTTCACTAGTTCTGTGGAATAAGATGATGATGATGATGATGATGATGATGATAATAATTAATACCCCACCCATCTCATCTGGCTGAGTCTCCCCAGCCACCTTGGGCGGCTCCCAATTGAATATTAAAACAATACAGCATGATCCCAAACTGGTCATCAATATATAGATTGAACTTCTACACATGACAAATTGGTAATGTTTAATGATTGTCAATTGGTTCACTTTTGACTATGGGAAAAAAATAATCAGTGATACAGGATGGAACATAATATAGGTGTGCTAATGTAGACTCTGAAGATAAATCCGAGGAGGCACATTTGTGCAAGAGATACAAGAGGACCCTGATGCCTTGTCTGTAATTGCTTTTGCATTTTAACTTAAACTGCACGTTACTCAAATGTTTGGTTCAGCTAGAGGTTTGCACATGTCCTGAGACTATGTATATTAGTTTTGGTTTGAGTAACATTATGGTGGCGATGGTGCATGTAAATCAGGCAAAACTTAAGCCTGGTGTCATTTACTGAGGGGAAGCCCCAGTACTCCTTGCCAACAAACCTCCCTAGAGTGAATGCTGAACAGGAAGTTTTACCTATGATGAATCAATCACCTTAATGCATGACTAATAAATTCTGGAATCAGTGCCATATCTAATGCAGATAAACATCTAAAATCAGCTATTAATTATCTCTTATGACTAATGGATTCCCCCAATAAGCATATTCTGCCCTGATTAAAGAACCTTTGTTTGCATTACTGGAGAAATTCAAGCTCAATCCCTGTAGTGTGCATAGTCATATTCTTGTTTACATGATCTGATTGGTGGAAGCCCTTGTGACTATGCCAACTATGTGGTGGGAAATTTAATTACTATGAGCTATGGCAGCTTTGTTAACCTATGACTTTTGTTAGTAAATCTCCCTTATGCCCATCCTGGACATTAACAAGATAAGTTTGCAACTGGCTGCTGCTCCTTCTTTATAACTTGAAAAGTTCTGGATCTCCAAATTCTCCAGATATGGGGATGCATCCAAAAGGCTGCTCTATGCCTCCCCCTTCCGAGATATCCTGCCCCCATGTCCCAATGCAGGAGGGGGCTTCTCATGCTTCCTCAAGCTTTCATTAATATTCCTTCATGTCATGTCCCTGTTCCCTTATCTCTGATCCATATGGGCTATTTTCTTCAAAACTAATCAGGACACCTTCCATAAAGTGCATGCCACTATTATAAAGTGTATTTCTAAAGAAATAATCTTTTAGTCTTTTACATTATTTGAGGGTTTCATAGAACTCATCTTAGGGTCAGACATGGTCATTCAAGGCCTGAGTCTTATATAGTCCTGGAAAAGAACCAACTGACAACCATTTGGCCTTCAGAATACAAGAATAACACCTGATTCTCTCTTCTAAATGAATCTCTTCCCCACCCAAAGCAATATCAGACTCTCTGCTGAGACCAGTGAAGTCAGCCACTACTGGGCAGTAGTTCATCTTTCTGCAGGGGGAGGACAGCATTGTATGCCACCACTTATTTTACTTCTTTCTAGCTTGCATATTTCACAACTCTTGTGTGCTCTTGCAAGTCCCACACTCCAACAATTGGCATATAAACTTTCCCCCTTCTTGGTTTATCTGGCCCACTTATCATCCTGCTGGATTTAAACACCTGCCCATAGCTCCATATAAGGTATATATTGCCTGCCTCTATTTCCCTGCATCTCTGACAGCACTTAGGGTTCCTGATTGGACTTTCAAGGGGCCGGGGGGGGGGCTGCCCTGGAGGTGGTAAAGAAAAAACACTGGACATTACACATAGACACACTTTATTCCATGTAGGCACTTTGTGGAGGGAGCCAAAGATATCACTGAGCTAGCAAAAGTTCTTTTGGTGAGCTCTGTCTTCAATTCAGATTGTCATTTGGAAAACTCACTTTTTCTTAAACACATTCCCTCCCCTTTCCATCATTCTGTTCTCTTCCATATCCAAAGTGATATCTTATGTAGTGGAATGGGATTCAGAACTTCCCAATCCAGCATTTTATTGTCTCTAAGGCTGTTCCCCCCACCCCCACCCCACTTTTTCCCTGAAATACTTCATCTAGTCACTTCAAATGAAATTATATAATAAATAATTCCTCCAGTCCAAACTCTCCTGCCTCTCAGCACGCCAGTCTCCATTGGTCACCTTTTGTCCTCACCTCCACAGACTTGCTCAATAAGAATGAAGACTATCAAGGAGTTGCTGCAACCCTGTTCTGGCACCTTCATTCCCCAGATCTATTCATTTTGGCCTTCAACTCTCTCTCTCTCTCTCTCTCTCTCTCTCTCTCTCTCTCTCTGTGTGTGTGTGTGTTTTGTAGTCACAGTTGTAATTTGTTTTAAATTATTTTTAATGTTGAAGGGCAAGTAAATACATCTAATGATGATGCTAACCATAGTCCAGAAAGATTTAATCGCAGCATATTCTCAACATAAATGAATGGTGTGATTTTCAGATTTGTTTCACCACAACATAATAACATAACACTGGCAAGAGACTGACAGCAGGACTGCACTCTTCTAACCCCCCCCTTTTCCTGTTCCCATTTAGACACAGTTAAGTGTGACATCAATACTGATGTTAACTGCAATTTAGATTACTAGCCAAGGTTGGCTCTTAGTAAGACTTCAAACCAACTTCAAACTCTTTAAAGATATTTGATAATAGCTAATAATTTCTCTTGATTAAACACCACAGGCACATTCAACTAAATCAAGAAACATAAGGGGATTATTTACAGAGATGTCATTGGCACTGAACACTCTTTTCCAAGAAATTAGTGAATTAATTATGTGTATTAATCAAATAATACACTGAATCCAATTCAATAACTACATCCATGCTATGAAGCCAACTAAAAGCAGAGAGCACAAAGCAGAGCTGTAATTAAGTAAGTCTCTAATGAATCTAAGAAAACAATGCAAACCACTGATGGATAAGAACACAATCCAAGAACTTCCTTTGCCTTTAATGGCTCAGTACCTGGTACCCCATTGCTTCTTAATAGCTCTGCGCTCAGCTAGCCTGCCCAGGCTGGTTTGCATAAGCTAACCCAAGAATTTCTTGTTGGCACATTTCTGCAGTTTATATTTTCCCTTCATATCCCAAATATTATCTAAATACTACCATTTATCAATTTCTACCATTCGCTAAGAGACTCTGGTACGCCATATCTATGACAATATGAAGCAAATTTTGTATTCCAGTTCGTGGAGGATACCATTATTTTCATGTTATTAAATGCACATTTTCTGCAAAATGAAGAAACTTCTGTCACCAATGATTTATACTGTAACAATGCTAAAGTGATTATGTCTTACCCACTGTTTTTCGTGATGGGGTGGTGGTGGTGAGGGAGGGAGATTGGAAAGCAAATAGCACTTCCCCTGAAGATAGAGAATATATTTCCCCTCTGATGATTGTTTAGAATGGTTTTCTCTCTCTATCAGCTTTGTAAACCCAGATAATAGGCTTTAGTTTACAACATTTAATTTACAATGGGCCTGCTGTTGTTCAACGTCTTTATAAATGACTTGGATGAAGGAATTAAGGGGATGCTTATCAAATTTACAGATGATACCGAACTGGGAGGGGTAGCTAATGCTGCAGAAGACAGAATCAGAATTCAAAATGACCTTAACAGATTGGAGAACTGGGTGCAAGCTAACAAAATGAAATTCAATATTGACAAATGTAAGGTTCTGCACTTAGGCAGGAAGAACCAGATCCACAAATATAGGATGGGGGACACCAAGCTTACTAGCAGTACATGTAAAAAGGATCTAGGGGTCTTGGTGGACCACAAGCTTAATATGAGTCAACAGTGTGATGCAGCAGCAAAAAAAAAGAGCTAATGCTATTCTAGGCTGCATCGACAGAAGTATCAAGGGAAGTTATAGTACCACTCTATTCTGCCTTCATCAGACCACACCTTGAATACTGTGTCCAATTCTGGCACCACAGTTTAAGATGGATGTTGACAAGCTGGAACGTGTGCAGAAAAGGACAACCAAGATGATCAAGGGTCTGCAAACTAAGCTTTATGCAGAGCGCTTTAAGGAGCTGAGTACGTTTAGCCTGGAAAAGAGGAGACTGAGAGGAGATATGCTCAAATAACTTAAGGGCTACCCTATCACATGGAAGAGAGAGCATGCTTGTTTTCCCCTGCTCTGGACTTGAGGCAATGGCTTCAAGTTACAGGAAGGGAGATTCCAACTAAACATTCAAAAAAAACTTTCTGACAGTAAGAGTTGTTTGGCAGTGAAACAGACTCCCATGAGAGGTGGTTGACTCTCTGTCCTTGGAGGTTTTAAAGCAGAGGTTGGATGGCCATCTGTCATGGATGCTTTAGCGAAAATTCCTCCATTGCAGGGGGTTGAACTATTAAGAAACACAGAGTTGAGTGGGGTATCATTGTTTCCAGGAGGATTGCAATGAAAAGAGAGCACCCCCTCCCCATTATAACATCAGCAAGATTTTATCAGGAGACTCTGCCCTAGTGAATAGTGTCTCTCACATTAATAGTCACTGATAGTGAGGACAGTGACTACAGGCCCAGATGTGACTCAAGTGGAAAGAGTCTATACACTTTACAGTAAGAGACACTCGAGGAGGGGTACAATTTTAAGCAGCATTCCTGCAGAGTAAAAATAACTGTTTCAGAACTCTGCTACCACAGTGGAAATCATATTCTCTACCAATTGGCAAAACATTTTACTCCATTTGATTTTGCCTCAGGTATCTCCTCCCACCCCACCCCACCCCACCCCACCACCACCATATTCATACTGTATATTGTTTATTCTTAATTGTGAATTCAATTCAAGTAATTATCTTAAAACATGGGGGAATCCAGGTGAGGCTGGATTCCTTTTAAACCCAATAAACAAAGAGCCCAATAAATACATTGGCAACTCTTATGCATCTTCCCCTTTTCTGGCTATTCTCCCAGTCCACTTAGGGACTTTTAAAAATCATGCTGCCACCATCAGACAAAATAAAAAAATAGACAGTAGAAGCATTGTATTGATCCTGCAATTTACAGGAATTAGCATGCTCAAACAGAAATGCCTTTTATTCAAATATAATGTTAAATAAGCACACTTATTAAGCAGTGAAACACAATGACTGAGAGCCCTATTTTTAGGTATCCAGTCATAAGATATTTGCTATCTCTCTCTTTGTCCCTGACTTCTACTGGCATCCCTCAGTATTGAGGCATCAGGCCAAGCTGGTTTTGAACTGAAAAGATAAGAGTCCTCAATGTGTAAGCCATTTTGAATTTTGATATGTTATTCTCCAGGAAATAGCACATTGTGGTATGTGTTGTAGTCATAGTCGTAGTAACAACAACAATAACAACAACAATGTTAAATAAAAAAATTCCTTCAGTAGCACCTTAAAGACCAACTAAGTTTATATTTTGGTATGAGCTTTCGTGTGCATGCACACTTCTTCAGATAACAACAATGTTATTATTCATGCCCCACCCATCTGACTGTAGATATCCTTCCAAGGTCCTCTAGAAAAAAGGTGTAAGGGTTGAATGTATTGGGGGGCGGGGAGACAGAGAACCTGAACCTGAAACATAAAATGGTGTCCTGAACATGGCACCAATTCTCATTCCAATATCTCCATTTTCAAAGTAGATATCAACTTATAATATTCATTTAGATTTGCCTTTCTCTTTTGAAAATACCGTATTGGACCGAATATAAGCCACACCCGAATATAAACCACACCTTTAAAATTCTAGGGAGGGGGAAAGAAAAAAAATACAATACCTGAATATAATCCACTTCCTTGAAATTCTGCAGGCACTCACACCCGTTCTGTTTTACCGTATGTCTGTTTCAGCAGCGATATCATAAAAGCCAATTTTTGTAAGGTTGCAAATTTAAGCCGCACTTTAACTTTTCACAGTCGGAATTTGGGAAAAAAGTGTGACTCATATTCGGGCCAATACAGTATGTAAGGTTGCTGAGCTGTCATTTTAACCTGTTATGTAGAGCTGTATAAGTGCACCAAATTTCATTCCAGTACACCAATGTGTAACAAAGTTACACAAATAGAATGCCAGAGAGATGAGTTAAACTAAAGTCTTCATTTCCCACAGTCAAAAATACAAGTAATTTCCCACCTGAATGGTTCATTTAATGATACAGTATTGTGTGTGTGCGGTGGGGAGAGATAGCTCTTTCATTGATACCACCGATCTTGGAACCATCTTTAACTTCCTTAATGTTTACAAATTCTTTGCGAGATATTGAAATTCATACATACATAGCTGCACCTTTAAGAAAATACTGTGTTTTCCTGGGTCCCTATCAAGGTAAATTTCATCAGTATTCAAAGAATGAGCAAAGCACTTCAACAATTTATTTCAATAAAAGAAGATTTAGCAGAAAGGAGTATAAATGATGAGAACTTGCTTTAAACTGATTTATTCCCTGCAGCAATAAAAGGAATGTTTCTTCACTCAGCTGTTTAATATGCAAATATGCAGAGCATCCAGCTTCTGACAGCACATCATTAATAAAACCTTGCACTAAGCAGCGCTCTCGATATTTCATCCTGATGAAAATACATGATGATGATTTTAGACTGTATAATTTCAGAGTTGGAACAATGTACTTTTCAGTGAGGTGGCCACTTCATAAGAAGTTGAGCTATCTTAGTAAGTTGGAGGCTTTGGTTTGTGAAAGCAAAAGGCTTAGAACCAAAAGGAAGATACTGTACTCCAAATCTTAGGCTGGGGAAACAGAAGCTTAAAGCCCCACCTTATATACAAATGAGAATGTCTAATGGCAGTTTCCCTCTAAATTTAAGAGCTAGAATCTTGTTTCTGAATGAACTTGTTTCAACTTTGGGAAAAAAAATGTAGATCTTTTACTGTCTAAATCTAAAAGACTATTTTTAAATGTAAACCAAACTCAGGTTTCTGTATCTATCAGTGTCAACCAGGGAAGAGCTTTGTGGTCAGTAAAATCTGCATTTAAACATAATGAATATATTTAAATAAGGGTCTGTCAGGGACCTTGTCGTTGTTAATGCCTTGAGAATGAGGGATATGTTATCACTGAGTGGCAGTTTGGGAGATATATTCAGAACAATGCACAGGTAAGATGACACTTGCAGGGTTAAAATTATTGGGAAGCATTCTTATCTAAAATGACCTAATAGCAGCTATAAAATGTTAGAATCATGCATTATCAGAGCCGGCCCAGCCATTAGGCAGAACCCTGCAGGTGGCATTCCTATGCACCCCTGCCTGCCCTGCTGCCTCTGCCAGTGGTAGATAAGTGGTGCCACCACTGGAGCCAATTTCAGGCAAGATCAGGTCCATTTGGGGCGAGATCTTGCCTGAAATTGTCAAGATCTTGTGGAGTGTGCAAGAGCTCACACAAACCTGGGCGAGATCTCATCCCAAATCAGTGTGATCTTGTCTGAAATTAGCACTGCCTGGCAAGATAAACAACATCAATAGAACAGGTAGCAGCAGCAGTAGCAGGTATGATTAATATGAAAACACAGGATTGTGACAAATCAATAGTATAAAGCCCTCTGCATGCAAATCACAGCAATATATTTGAGGAGTGCCTGAATCATAGCCACAAGAGGGCTTGTCTCCACTCCCAGGTACTTCTTCCCCCATCTCATGGCAATCAAGCGCTAAAACACAGTTGCCCCCCCCTTCCCAGCCCCCTTCCCATTTCACTGTTTTGCAATTCAGGTGGTGTTGGTGATTATTTCATGTTTTATTTCAAAATATTTCTACTATGAAACAATCATTTAGCACATTCCAAAGAAGTCTGAAGCTTTTAAAACATTTTTTAAGACATCTTTTGAATAATTTCCCATTGGATATCTAGGAGACAAAACATCTTTGGGGCTGAAATTCAGGGGAAGTCTTGGAGGTTTCAGTAAACTTCTCCTAGCCTGTACTTTACATGTTTCTGATATTCTGTGAGTGGCAATACACCCTTCATAACTCAAATGGGATTAACCAATTAGACATTTCCCAGTAGTCTCTAAAATAGCTGCTGCTGGCATGTTTTTGCATGGAAGAAACCTCAGAGGGCGGATACGATAGAAATCTTGCACTATTTAAATATAGAATTGGGACATCAAAGAAAGGGTTGTATTGAAATAACATAGATAATTAAGGAAGTAGAGAACAGTATTAACTGATTTGCATAAAATGCTAATAAGCCCCTTAAATTGTTCAGCAATTCCTGCTTTAGGCATGGTAACTGTGGGTTCAAATTTATGTACTAATTTTTACTTAATTTTATTTGAAAGCTTCTAAGAGAGGGGCAGCACTTTGACTAGCACCTTGTACCTTTCTAAAGTAGATTATAAAGGAAACTGACTGGAAAATCAGGCGGGAATTCTACCCATGGCTGTACCAGTGCAAATCAATATGAAGTATACAAAGCAAATAAGGGAATTTAAAAGTACTGGATTCAACCACCTAAAATGTTTTGGAACACCCAATACAGAGTGCCAGCTGACATGGTGATAATTTCTTTAAACACCAATTGCATATAATACAAAGCAGGGGGTGGGCTCCAAAGCATCGCTGCCCTACATTAGACTTTCTCATAATCTCAACCCAAGTTTTATTTTGTTTTTGTTTTTCTATAGCTCAGCTCAGGAGAAAAATGCCCAGACACAAAAATGTGGGGAGATTAGCCACGAGCAGGATGAACAGTTTAGAACCTTTATCTATAACTCCCTTTGTACCAAAAATGGAATATCATCTGCTGCTTCATATGTGATTGGGACAGATTCTGTCTAAACAAATGGGTCCTCTTGTTTGACCTTAGGTTTGGTCCTTAGTCCTCCATCCTCAACTGGAAAAAGCCCTGCAGGATTTGACCAAAGCTCCATGCAATCCAGGATCCTGTTTCTCACAGTAGTCAAGCAGATGGTAAGTGGTAACCTTCTCGGGGCAAATATCTTTGTGTTTTGCTTTCCTCCGTTGATACTACTCTGTAAGGAGCCATGAACAGTAATAAAGCTATGTAAAGCAGAGGAACTACAACAGAAAGTAAAGGGAGGCCTTCAGAGTGTGTTCTCTCTAATTTTCCTAACGTCAAACAAATACCACTCACAAAGAAACATAAAAAGATGCATTATAAAAAAATATTACTGTTCCACAAAAATATCAGGACTGATTGCTGCACAACAAAAACCAAACCTCCTCTCTGAAGGCTGTTTCCTACTACTTGGGTAGAATAGTATGATGCACAATTTTGCCACAATAAGGTAATCAACTACTTTATACTGTACTCTTGTGCTATTTGATTCAGGGAAGAAATTATATGCTCCGGGAGTCTTGTTTTATTTTACTCTCTGACTGATCTCTCCTCACAGCGCCACAGCAGCAATGGCTCTGAGATGTGAATGAGAATGAGTGTCTGAGCCGTTCCTTCAGGACATGTCTGCGTATTGACCTTCAGCACACCCTGTTTCCCTGTGAGCCCTCTAAGCATGATCCATCGTTTTCTCAGGCCATTCTCCCTTCACCCCATTGATGGGTTTCAGAGCTACTTAAATTTCAAAGTCCTGATGCATTTCAGCAGTGGCCGGGGCTCAGCTCTGCTCACTTATAGACTGTACAAGGTCACGGTAAAGGGAGGTGGGAGGGGGTGGGGGAAGCAGGAGCATTTATCAGGATGTATTGCTTTACTTTTTCTATCCATCACAAAGGCGATGATTCTATTTCAGTGAAAATCCATTGAACTCAGATCAAGTCAGATGGCTGTTATCATTGGAAACTCAAGAGCTGTCACACTATAATCGGTACAAATGATGAACACTGAAATGTGGGTCTTAGGCCTCTTAATGGTCTTTAGTGCAGCCTCTCTCTCTCTCTCTCTCTCTCTCTCTCTCTCTCTCTCTCTCTCTCTCTCTCTCGTTATTTTTGTTGCTTTACAAATTCTACAAAACCATGGCCCTCTCCCCTGGTAACCTTCCTGTGCAAGGCTTAAAGAATTTGGACTAGCAACTAAACCCGAGGGAGGGAAAGTTTGTGAATGGATCCTTTAACAGCACCTATTTCTAACCAATGGGGCTACAGGCATTTCAATTCTGGTCACCTTTCTGAAATAAAACTTCATCCTCATTCATACCCTGTTTCTCATATTTTAAGACATACCCATAAAATAAGCCATAGCAGGATTTTTAAGCATTCAAAGAATATAAGCCATACCCCAAAAATAAGACATAGTGATAGGCGCAGCAGCAATGCCGGCTGCGGCAGGAAGAGGAGGAAAAAAATAAGACATCCCTTGAAAATAAGCCATAGTGTGTTTTTTTGAGGAAAAAATAAATATAAGACGTGTATTATAATATGAGAAACACGGTACTCCATGACAAAGTGAAGTGTTAACTGACACAGCACAACCAGTGGTTTTCTCTGTTAAAAATAGAAATGTTTGTGTTTTGAGATGCCAAGAAAACAGAGAGAAATGTAACTCACCCCCCCCCCTCACATCAAGACTTCTTAATTCTGACGAGGTCTCACCGTGGCACCTGATTTGACTTCAATACCACCATAACCAGCCACAAAACACTTGACAAAACTTTTGTCATGGTTACAGGGTGTTGTAAGCACTTGAGTAGCCTGCCCCCCTCCTGAGGAAATTATGCAGATGGAATTAAGTTACTTATTGAGAATTCTGGTGAAAATATACACCCTACAAGGCATGGAGCATGCCTACCACTGCCTTCCCCTGCCCTGTCACATGGTACATTACTAGGGCTTGTAGCAAAGAATAGAAGAAATAGTAGCGGAGGGTACCTGGTGAGCGCCTTCTGAAAATTGATGAGCAGTCACATTACCGTACAGGCAACAACCACTTTGTGTGTGTTAGGGAATTTTATAGGGGGGGGGGCACCCAAACGAGGCTTCATTTGGGAATCAAGATTGGCACTAATGCCCTCAAGGGGACCCCATTTGATCCTACAACACCACTCTAGTATCGCACCAACACGAACCCCCTCAAGATCAAGCCCTGAGTAATAAAGGCTCCCTTTCCTACCCTTTCTCTGTTGCCTGAGACTCTATGTAACCATATTTCTTTATGAATGAATACAGTGTATCTTTATTTCTAAATGAAACTCCCTTTTTCTACTCTGGCCAAGGGCTCTCAGGGATGCAGGGAACAGCCATAATCCCTTAAACAAGAGGTCAGGTAGCCAGGGTGGTGCTCCTCTGCATATCCATAATCCATTCAGGTACCATCTCCTGCCATTCCCAACCCTCCGAAGCCAGAGGCAATACTCACACCTGGACCCATTGTTTTTCCCCACCAGGTACTCAAGGATCCCCTCCCAGATACTTACTGGTACTTGCTTAACAATGTCCTGGGACATCGTGCATTGTTACCTTATGCTAATCCTGCTTACCTCCTGTTTACCTGTATGCTAATGTCCCTTGCACCTTCCCCTTTTCTGACGTTTTACCCTGTCACAAGTGATGTATGTATGATGCTTTTGATGTGCATTATGGGATGGTGGTGGGAAGTTTTAAAAGTTCTTGCAGCCCTGTTCACGGTGTTCAGTCTGGCATTGAACCTGCTGCGCAGTAATAAACCTTGCTGTTTGCTCCGGATCGTGGCTGGACTCCTTCCTTTTATACTCCGCAACGACCACAGGCCCTTGCCTGATGAGCTGGGTGGCTGAGCATTCTCGCACCCAGAATTTTGCCCTAACAGTGTGAGAGTTCTGTTCCTGGCCCCTGCACACATCAGTGGAGCATGCATAAGCCCACCCCACCCCACCCCTCTCTTCCAGGTCCAAAAGGACCCACACATCAACTGGACATGTGCAAAATGGATGTCACATGTACTCACAAAAGGTTTGAGGCTTTGTGAGCATCTAATTGAAACTCTTGCAAAAATGTAACCCTTTTAGGGGCAAGCAAACAGCAATATGATCATGTTTCCTTCAAATAAGTTTTTAAAAGACCCATCTATTTGGTATGACTGTTGAGCTGAGATGTGTGGTTGATTTTTATGTTGGATGACTATTTGCGATTGCTGCTTGATGGGTTATTTTTGCTTTGATTAGTATACATTTCTAATTCTTTGATGATTCTGAGAAAGCCTGGATTCTGAGAAAGGTGTTATTATTTTCACATGAATATTCTTAAACAAAAAATAAATCAGTTTTGAGCCAGGTCTATCTGATATTACGTGGAATTGAGTGGAATTGAGTGGGCTCCAAGACAGAAGGAAGAACCATCTCTCGGTCACAATAGACATACACAGCTGATTTTGGTCTATGGTTCCAAGTTCTGGGGTACTTACAGTTATAACTAAAGCAAATTGATGAATTATGGTTCTTTTCAGATTTTGTATCCTTTAGGTTCATTCAGTATCTAGGGAGAGATGATCATATAGTTTATGACTGTACATGTGCACCTGTCACTAGGTGTAGGTTTGCGGAAGTGAGCAGAGTTCATGACAAGCAGCAGTAGGAGGAACAGGAGCCAAGCTCTGCAGCCTTGCCAGACACACCAACTCCTGGATAGCCTTTTGAACTTCTTGGATGAGTCCAAGGAAGTTGTTAAAACTACCATGCTCACATTTAAACCATAGTTTAGTCTAACTATGGTTTAAAGTGATGTGTGAAGAGACTACTGATGGATAAAACTGACTAATAATGCTGGTTTTATAGGGCCCTGGAATTCCCAATGTGTAAATTGGCTGGGTGTTCCAATTATTATTATTATTATTATTATTATTATTATTATTATTATTATTATTTAGTATTTATACCCCACCCATCTGGCTGGGTCTCCCCCGCCACTCTGGGCAGCTTCCAACAAATACCAAAATACATTAAAATATCACAGATAAAAAACTTCCCTAAACAGGGCTGCCTTTAGGTGTTTTCTAAATGTCAGGTAGTTGTTTATCTCCTTGACCTCTGATGGGAGGGCATCCCAGAGGGCGGGCGCCACTACCGAGAAGTCCCTCTGCCTGGTTTCCTGTAGCTTTGCTTCTCGCAGTGAGGGAACCGCCAGAAGGCCCTCGGCGCTGGATCTCAGTGTCTGGGCTGAGCAATGGGGGGGGGGGGAGACGCTCCTTCAGGTATATAGGACCAAGGCCTATATAAATCCATCTCTTCCATTGCCTCATTCTATATCATTTAACTCTGTTTCAGCTGTGAATCTCACTAGGAAACAAGTTTAACCAAGTTCCTATCACGTAAGCAAGGGACATAGTAATTGCAAATCCCTGCTGAGTGAACGTGCTTGCTCCCCACTCAGCATAGGGTGTTTCTGTTCTTTGACCTTGACAACCAGCATGTCTCATTTATTTCTTATTTTCCAATGGCTCAGTGTTCAGCTTTTGTCTGAAGAAATAAACTCTCTAACAAGAACAACATTTTTTTTATTTGTACCCTGACTATCTCACTGTGATGCTTCCAACATTATAAAGCATAATAAAATATCAAACATTAAAAACGCCCCTTCACAGGGCTGCCTTCAAATGTCTTCTAAAAGTCCTGTAGTTCTTTATCTGTTTGACGTCTGATGGGGGGGGGGCGTACCACAGGGCGGACACAAATACCCAAAAGGCCCTCTGCCTGGTTCCCTGCCTGTAACTTTACTTCTCGCAGTAAGGGAACCACCTGAAGACCCTCAGAGCTGGACCTCAGTGTACCAGCTGAACAATGGTGGTGGAGATGCTACTTAAGGTATACAGGGGGCAAGGTCATTTAGGGCAGGCATTCCCAAACTTCGGCCCTCCAGATGTTTTGGACTACAATTCCCATCATCCCTGACCACTGGTCCTGTTAGCTAGGGATCATGGGAGTTGGAGGCCAAAACATCTGGAGGGCCACAGTTTGGGGATGCCTGATTTAGGGCTTTAAAAGGTCAGCATCAACACTTTGAGTTGTGCTCAGAAATGCACTGGGAGCCAGTATAGATCCTTTAGGACCGGTGTCATGTGGTCCCGACAGCCTTTCCTAATTAGCACCACTAAACAGGGTAGTTTTAACAGCCTAACAGACCTAACTGAAAAGTGAACTGTGTTCCTTTCTCTATTGCCCAGTAATTAAAAAGACAAACAGATTATATACCATGGTCTTACATAATACACCTTTAATATGTAGCATCATATGGTCAAGAGTTTATTAAAATTATAGCAAAAATTAATGCCGGTCCAAGAGAAGTGCCATCCTGCCATCCAGTTAGTTCCCAGGGCAAAGGTTGTTATGCACTGGTGAAAGGTTATCAAAGCAACATACTTTTTGAATATGCTTGTTAAGAAGCCAAAGGGAATCATTCCTTCACTTATCTCCTGTCCCTATCAGGCTCACCTAACAGATGATCCCAACAATTCACATTGGCAGTCCTTTGTAGTGTAATGAACACTATTACAATCTGATGAATGCAGCAACTGCACAGAAAACGTCAGTTCTTTCATTAAGAAAACCTTCCCAGGTTCATTTTATTGAACCAGGGCTCTAGCTATTAGGCTGATACATGACACAGTCAATTCTAGTTACACTTTAAGTGACTATTCATGTTTAGTGAATTCCATTTTTTAAAAAAACCAAAACCAAAAACTAATTTATTTAGGTTCAGTTATTTACACAGATGTGTATGTTTCCAATAACTTACTCAGTAATCATTAAAAATATTTGTATTACTTCCGATGTTATTATTTAAGGAATTTACAAGTTTCCTTGAAAAAATCCAGCAGAATGCTCTGCACAGATCAAATAAGTGCATATCTGCATATTACCAAAATAATCTCTGCTTAACAATGCATTTTATTGAGCAAAGGGTATGTGAAATGAATTTATAACAGAGATGGTTCACAGAATTAGGATTTCCTACACAATTCACAGTGAAAACCTTGGCTGGCATCCAAAGAAGTACTTTAAGCATGCTCCAGGGGCGTGCATGCTCCCCGTGAGAGATCCGACTCTCACTAAACAGCAAACCCCTCTGCCATATTACTGTTTCAAAAGCAATTTGCCAGGTGGCAAAGAGGACTGTGGCTGATGCCTGAGTCAAAGGCGAACTGGTTGCAATACTCTTTGGATCCTGGTCCCTAAAAACAAAATGAGAGTCATAGGTCCTCATTGGGGCATCAGTTGTTGGTTTTTTATTTTAAAAAAACTACAGACAAACCATTAATTTGGCTAAATTACCTTAAACTATTCACAGAATGATAGGGGCAGGAATAAAGCTTCTAAAAATCCATAGGGGGATATTTGAGAATTCTTTTTTTGGGGGGGGGCATAACTTTGACATTTTAGGAAAACTGCATGGGCTGATCTGCCCAACTGTGCTCTTTACCCCTTTTTCTCTTTTGACAAACCTCCAAAACTTTTAAAAAATGAAATGCAACAACAGAACTATAGTCACCGCCACCATTGTTCCTTCCCAGAGGTAGGGAAGGAAGTATAAGGGCAGCAGTCACGGATGCCACTATTTCTGTCGGGTCCCATAAGCGACTGGCAAACCCCGATGGCATGAAAAGTGATTTTAAAAAGGGGAGAGAAAATTAAGAAGCCTCCCACTGTAACTGCAAGACCCTCTCCCCATGAAACTATCCTGGGGTTCAAATTGTGACGCTGCAATGGCTATCCTGAATTGCCACCTGCAAATTTAAATCCATCCCCAATCTCAAGTCATCCCACATTCAGTACTTCTGTTCATGTCTATGTATATCATATTATACATTAACTCTTGATATATCCTTGGTTAACTCACACCTTCTAAGAAGATGAAAAAAGGTTACTATCTATTTATTGTGAGGAAAACTTGACAGGTGAATTTTTCTCTGTTTGTCAACAGGGAGGATCTAGAAAGCAGTTGAGATCAAGAGATTTCCATCCTCCTTCCTCTTGTTTTCAAAAGGGATTATAAGGATTTTTTCAAGGGATGAAAGCTATCTTCACTCAGTCAGTTGCCCTAGGCTGCTCTTTAGCTCAGACTGATGGGTATTGTAAGATAATAAGTGAAGTTTTGCTATGTAGAGTCCTAAAGGAGAAATCATTAAAGTTGAAATTAGTAGCCCCTTGCAGAAATTCAAATGTTAAAAACTTTTGACATTCTGCTTAATTGGACAACTTTGTCTAGTAGAGATGTTATTACATCCCACCCAAACCAATTTTCAACACTGTTTTCAACTCTGCATCTGAGATCTAATTTAAGGAAATCAAAACTTTTTCGAATAAAAATGATTTTACTTACACAAAAGAAAACAAAAATCTGCTTATGCAGAAAGACATCAGAGCAGGCATATAACTACATATAACACGTAGTTTTCAGAGTATTGTTTAAGGCTATATTTTTTTCCTGCTGACAGCTGTATTTAAAAAAAATGCAATAAAAGCACCAAGGATGGAGGGAAATAATAAATAACTGCTCTGCCATTTACGAGTGCTCACAATAAAGTTACTTGATTCCAGGTTTTTATGTATACATATATAAGTACATGTGATGATGGAACACATCTATGATGAATGGAACTGTGTTGCTTTAAAAGTATGAAGCACTAATAGGTTTATAGACTAACTTCAATTTTGCAGTCTATGTAAAAACAACAGCAACCTGCCACTAAATTCCCTGTGGTCCACCAATGTGTTTTACATTTACAATACAATAAATGCATACTCACAGTAATCTGGATCTATAGCATGCACTTCTGAATTACAAATTCTTGTACGATCAGACTAGTCCAGTATTTTTTTGTGAGAGTCCCAGTAACCAGTGGATGTCAGGTGGTCCACTGGAAATTCACTAGAAGTCCATCAGTGGACCATAGTACCTTTTCTGCACTAATATAATACTTGGTCAAATAGGCAGTTCTTACAATGTACTGAAAATATTACCATAACACTTCTCTTGAATTGCACATGAGTTCAATCTGAACAGTGGCATTCCTGGAAGAAAAATGTTCCAAGAAGAATGATACACGCAACCCCACCTACTAAACACAATACAGTGGTACCTCGGTTTACAAACTTAATCCGTTCTGGAAGTCCGTTCATAAACCAAAACCGTTCTTAAACCAAGGGGCACTTTCCCTAATGAGGCAGGCGCCCTTCCACTGTTCGGATTACGTTCTTAGACCGAGGTAAAGTTCGCAAACTGGGGCACTATTTCTGGTTTTGCAGAGTTCGTAAACTAAATCATTCTTAAACAGGACTAAACTTAAACCAAGGTACCACTGAACATTCCCTGGAAATCATTCGCTAGGCAAGTGTTCACATGGTGAGCTGACAATTTCTATTGATTCCAATGGGGAAATTCCTAATGTGTTCCCTACCACAGAATTTTGACCCCCCCCCCAACAAAAACAAACAAAAACAAACAAACAAACAAACAAAAACCCAAGGAAACAAAAAAAAAAAACACCGCTCTCTGGTTTGTCTGATCACTCCCATCCCTCCCTCCCTCCTTCTGTTCTTCAGCCAACCAGAAAAAGGCAAACAATGAATTTAAAATTATCTTTGTTTAGATATCAGAATTTGCAGAGCATATAATTAAGTTTGGATTCTAATTCCCCGTGTTCAGAAAAGTTATTTTTTGCATAGCAGATGTTCGTAAAACAGGACCTGCATATACTACTACATCATTACATATGTCACCAGCAGGGTAGTGGGGGATTGCTCCTTCTGTTGACCAATTTCGCTCCACAATTATGTATTATGACACAGTGTTAACATCCAGGCATTCTGTACTAGGAATATTACTATTGCAAGCTGCTCAGTGCCATCAAGCTACTGGTATCAAATAGCAGAGACACTACTATTTTTTGGGGTGGGGTGGGGTTAAGACCCCTCCCTGAAAGTGTTAAGAAACCCCTCCTCACCAATCCTCAGCAATGTTGTGACCCCACTTCTACCCAAAATGTATGAAAATTGTTGGGTCTGAAAACTTTGGTACAGCAGTATTTTGAGGTCTCCAAAGTATGGAATCATTTGTTTTTTTATATAAAAGGAACGACTGCACTGAAGCTGCAGATCTGGTGATCTTTCTTATAATATTATAATGTAGAACACAATTGAGACTTCATAATGTTATTGGTCATTATAAAGGTGGGAGAATATAGATAAGATTAAGTTTAGATTTAAGGCTTATTATATGTCTCCCTTTTTTGCTTGAGTAATGCCACAGTTTTGAGGGGGTTTGATGAGGAAATTATACATTTTGAAAAAGGATCAGGAGAAGCAATATATGGTGACAAGAACTTGAAAATAATCTGACTGTAATAGTGCTTCAAATATGCAAATGCAAATTGAGTCAACACTCTCTAAATAAAGTGCACATTTATAAAAAAAAAAAAAGGAGTCAGATCACCAGTTTGTTTACTCTCATCTGGTGATAATTGTTTGTAACAGAACATATCAGTAAATTCTATAATGGGAACCACAGCCAGGAAATGTTAAATAATAAATGTCACCCTTCCAGCCTCTTGCATTTCGGTGGATATAAATGACCGTGTAATTCCATACCCAATTATCACTACTTAGCCATTCCATTTTGTAGTTAAAATCCCACAAAATTAAAGGCCATCAATTGTTAATGGTAGTAGATCAGACAAGGGATTAAAGATTATTTTTAATGTTTACTTCCTGTCAGGAGGGAAGTGTTTGGGCAGGAAATGTTTCAGACAGGAGTCTCACTCAGTGGAGATGCATCCAGCAAGCTTAAACGTCCAAACTTCATCAGAAAAACCTTGTGTAAATAATTACTTGTTCAATTCATTTGTTCCCTAAAGATACCAAGAGGTTTTATGTTGTCAAATTTATTTGGTAGAAGACAATTCCCAGAAATAGAAAGGTGGCTTTGACTCTGCATTTAAACTAAAGAACAGATCTTAATTCATTAAAAGGCAATCCCATGTTCTATGGTATTACTAAAGGCCTAGCTAAATCACAATAGAAGCTAGTCTAGAAAGGGGAAACAGCTTTAGGAAGGAGCAATTAAGATCAGAGAAATAGTGGGGGGAGGATTCTTAATTTTCTTCCACCAAACACTTTAGAGCTCCACATCTTCTAGGTAAGGGTTTCCAATGTGTGTGTAGCAAATCAAAATCTGAGGTCTAGTTTATTTGTTATTATGCATATTTGTTATTATGTATATTGTGTATATTGTGTATAGCCTGTTGTCTTTGTCCATGGAGTTTTCTTGGCAGGGATACTGGAGGGGCTTGCCGGTTCCTTCTCCTTCTTCAGATGCTTTTGAATTTTGGTGCTGGAGGAGACTCTTGAGAGTCCCATGGACTGCAAGAAGATCAAACCTATCCATTCTGAAGGAAATCAGCCCCGAGTGCTCACTGGAAGGACAGATCCTGAAGCTGAGGCTCCAATACTTTGGCCACCTCATGAGAAAAGAAGACTTCCTGGAAAAGACTCTGATGTTGGGAAAGATGGAGGGCACAAGGAGAAGGGGACGATAGAGGACGAGATGGCTGGACAGTGTTCTTGAAGCTACAAACATGAGTTTGACCAAACTGCGGGAGGCAGTGGAAGACAGGAGTGCCTGGCGTGTTCTGGTCCATGGGATCACGAAGAGTCGGACATGACTAAATGACTAAACAACAACAACAGTAAAAAGCAAGGAAAGGATTAAGAATCCCGCTCTGCATGGCCTTTCACTCTGAATAGATCCCTCTCAAGTTCAATTGGTGTAGTTGTGCCCTGTTGTGTTAAGTGGGCCAAAATACCGTAATGACTAAATCCAGTCACTGGAATTTTACCAGGTCTTTCACTATGCTGAATCAAATTCAAGTCAAGGTATGGTTTAAAAGTTTGTTGACAGTTTCAAGATATAGAGAACAATTTGAAGACCTAGGTAGGCCTAGTTCACATAGCAGGGTGAAACAAATGGTCAGAAGCCTTCAGCTGACCATAGGAGTTACCGGTATTGGTTCTAAAAGATGTGACAGTGAACTGGATTCCTCCATCCCAGCCTTGGCTCATTCTCTCAGTCTCTAAGGATCCTTCTTGTTGAAATACACCTTCACCTCTCTGCTCATACTTTTGATTCTTAGAGGCCTTTGGGTAACATGAAACCTGTATATCTGGTGATCTAATTATCAGAAACTGCTCAACTTATTCCTCAATTTAGAAACAAGAAGTCTGCAGATATGAAAATTGGATACACATATATTTATCTATATATACACATTACTGAGTGACAGTCTCAGTCCCTGACCCACATTCATTAACTGAATGCCTTGAAAACAGCAGCTGTGTGTACAGTTTGTAACCCAGAGGGTTCCATCCACATGATCACAAACCTTGCTTTCTCAGAATTCCCAAATGCAGCATTCCATGAATACATGTAGAGTGAGGCTGGAGCCTGTCCCAACAACCATGTGACCAAATGACCAAATAGATCTTGATTAACTAGCATGTAATCAAGACAGCATAACCAATCCAGTGTCTCTGTCAGTTTTTGGCAGTGTTTTTTTTTTAAAGTCATCTTGCAAGACTCCCCTACTCTCCCCTATGTGCATCAGGACTACAAATCATGATGTTTGGTTTGCTAGACAGATAAGGATATTGGCAATGCTCAATATTTTGCATTTTGTTAGTGTGAGGAAATAATATAACTCTGGAAACTATATTTCATTCCCGGTCCCATAGATATATGTCATTTATCCTTAAAACCTCACAGCTCAAGTCAGATAATTCCCTAAACCGTATGGCCTGCTTATAGATTCCTGCTGTAACAATTGATTTGAAAAATGCTAGTGCTCAGCCATAAGAATTCTTCTCTTTGGTTATTCCACTCTGGGGCTGATACAAGCAAACAAGCAATAGAGTTTAATTCTGAGAAAGAAAAACTGTGCAACAACATAACCTACTTATCATAAGCTAGCAAAAAAATGAAGAGGAGCAAGTTACAGCCAGGAGCCTTTTCGATTCCTAGTATAACAGTGCCCTCCACTCCACCCATGAAAAAAAAGTCTTTAGAAAGCACAGCCAAATTCTGAGAACAATTTAAAGCAGAAAAACTTAACGAGAGACTTAATTCTATGTTTCATAAAATCCATAGACAGGCATTCTTTTGGGGTGGGCATGATTTAAAAGACAAAGAAAAATTGCAGTTTATCCAAGGTAGCTTAATTTTTTTAAAAAAGTAATTCTAATAAACATTAACAAAATGTAATGAAAAGGAATTAAAATCAAGAGCTTGTCATTTATTCTGGTACCTTGGTTTCACTGGAAGATAAAACTGGTTCAGGAACACAGGGAAATGTCTGATACTGAGCCAAGTGATGGGTCCATCTAGTTTAATATGATTTGCACTGGTTGGTGGCAGCTCTTCAGGGTTTGAGACAGGAGTCTCTAATTTATCTGGATATTTAACTTTTTAGAAGCTGTAATGCACAAGGTGGACCCAGGTGGTGCTGTGGGATAAACCACTGAGCCTAGGGCTTGCTGATTAGAAGGTCAGTGGTTTGAATCCCTGTGACAGGGTGAGCTCCCGTTGCTTGGTCCCAGCTCCTGCCAACCTAGCAGTTCGAAAGCACGTCAAAATGCAAGTAGATAAATAGGAACCGCTACAGCGGGAAGGTAAACGGCGTTTCCATGTGCTGCTCTGGTTCGCCAGAAGTGGCTTTGTCATGCTGGCCACATGACCTGGAAGCTATACGCCGGCTCCCTCGGCCAATAATGCTAGATGAGCGCGCAATCCCAGAGTCGGTCACGACTGGACCTAATGGTCAGGGGTCCCTTTACCTTTACCTTTACTGCACAAGGTACTATACTGTTAACTTGTTTCCACACACACTCCCCAAAAATAATAAATATGGATGTGTTACAGTTTTCTTCTAACAGTATGTACTGTGCTTTAATTTATTAAAGCTACCCAGAGTGGCGGGGACAACCCATTCAGATGGGTGACATATAAATAACGAGTTGTTTGTTGTTGTTGTTGTTATAAGAGAAACTACATGCAATTAAATTATGATCTAGCTGAGATTCCTGCATTGCAGGCAGGGCCATCCCTAGCTTATCTGGCACCATGGTGCACGGATCCCTCCGGTGCCCCCCACCCCCACCCTGTTTCCTGCGGCTCCTCTGGCAGGACGGAGGCTCTGGGGGCCGCGCGGCATGGTGGAGGCGGGTGAGGGCGGCACTGCTGGCAGGCGGCTCCTCCGGCAGGGAGGAGACTCCAGCCGCAGTGCGGCATGGAGGAGGCAGGTGAGGGTGGTGCTGCCGGTGGGGCTGGAGGACAGCTCCTCCGGCAGGCAGGAGGCTCCAGGTGCGGCATGGTGGAGGCAGATGAGGGCGGTGACCTGGTGCAGGGAGGCGCCGCGTCCAGCCTCCACCTCTTCCCAGGTGCCCTTCAGAATTTGGTGCTGTGGTTCTCCACACCACTAGCCTCTATGGCTAAGATGCCCCTGATTGCAGGGGGTAGGATGAGATGGCCCTTGGGATCCCGTCCAACTTTAGAATTCTATGATTATACTAGAAAGTGTTGTTGTTTTTAAAGGGAAATGTTAAGGTCAACTAAATTACAAGCATTTCCTGCTTTGGAAGATGGAGTGGGATAGGACTGTACTGGAAATGACTGTTCTTGCCTTCAGCAACGTGTAACTGTGGGCATGAGTGTGATGCAATTAGGTAAGAGTTGTCTGTATTTTCATTTGTGAAATCTTGAAGGGTATGTGTTTTACATCTAGAGAGGCATATATAAAAGTAGGAGAAAGAAGTCTGGAAAAGTATTAAACTGCTCACTCCACAAAGCTGCTCAAATATTAAAAACAATATCCAGGAAATGAAAAAGTGGACAGTAAAAACAAACTTGGTCATATAATCCCTCCACTCCTGGGTCTGCAGGCACCTTTCACTAGCATACACCTGCTTTCACCAGTGTAATAGATTGTGCAGCCTTTGGGGGCTGGAAGCTGGACTGCATAGCTCTTAGGCATTACACGATGGCTCTGTAATAATAAATGGATATCATATTGTGGAGGGCAGATACCAAATGGAAATGTGATTATTTCACCATGTGTACCAAAATATTTGCAAAAGAAAGAAAATAAATGTATAAGGCTAATGTACCCTGGTTTGGGAAAGCACATTTGGTGGCATTGCCTTAGGCTTAAAAAAGAAAATGTTGGGAGACTGATGAGATGTAGAATGGGGAATGATCTCTTGTTATAATTGTTCTCATCACTGCTTGCACCAGTATCCAAAATTCAACAGGGTACTAGATGTAAAAAAAAATAAAATGTGTAAAAATCTATTGGGAGCATTAGCAGAAAAATGATGGCGTTAATCCACTCTTGCAATATAGTTGGTGTGTTTTGCTCAGTTGTAACAAAATGGACATATGAAACATTGGACTAAACAGAATGAAGCATAATTTCATATCATACAATAACATTTTGGTAGGAGAAATAAATATTATTAACATTTTGAATTTGAACATTATATTTGAAAAGAAAGCATACAGCCTTAGCATTATACCATCACTACCCACTTAATTAACTGTTCAGCAGATAAATATCTATTTAAAGCAAGTAATGATAAAAATGGCAGGTGGCATGCACTGTCTTAGAAGAGGTATTTCCTCTTTCATACAAAAGAAAGGGGAATACTTCTCCTTCTGCCTGCTTCAACACATGTATGCATCTTCTAAAAACAGATGAAAGTTGAAAACTGCCTTATACAGAGTTAGCCTCTACAAGGTAAAGCTCTGCATATATAAGCTTTCCCCACATTTTGGAACCTTGATCATGCAGTTCCAGAATGGAGGAAGCCTACACAAGAAGCCTTCCACTTCCAGCTGTCTCCTTTGTGTGATGCATGCATGAAGGGAACCTGACAGGCACTGGCTTCCTGAGGGTTGTAGTCAACTAATGGTTACTCTGAGTAGATCCTTTACAATCAATGGACCTTAGTTAACCATGGCCATTAACTTCAATGTGTCTAAGCAAAAATTAGGAATTGAATCTCACATACAGGGAGTAGGTATTATACCACAGATATATCTTAACCTAACAAATAAAAGATGCTCCCCTTTTACAATTTCTCACATACAGTATATGGATTTGGGCAGATTTGAACTATTAATTAAATTCACATTTGTAACCACATTTAATAGGGAATACTTCTGAGCAGACATGCATAGGATGACACTGTAAGACTCATATGATAATTGACTTACAGCACAATCTTATGTATTTACAAATAAGTCCCAAAGAATTCAATAAGACTTGATCTTATTGAACAGTGTGTTCAGTGTGTACAGAACTACAGCTTATGTTTCTTTAATCAGGTAGCAAGTCAAATTGCCATTTATCTGCAAATACCTGTAATGATTTAAAGGCACTGATCACTCATCCAGATCTTAAGAGGGAGAAAAGTGCTTGTGTATATTCACTCTCTCTCTCTCTCTCTCTCTCTCTCTCTCTCTCTCTCTCTCTCTCTCTCTCTCTCTGTGTGTGTGTGTGTGTAACATCTGTTTATCTATCTAAGACAGAAATACAAATATGATTAGGAAGGGCATCATCTAGTCAAAAGAAAACTAATTCCCACGAATTTTGATGTTATACATGCACTCTTCTCCAATGAAAATAGAATTCAGATCCTATTTGCTGCATCTGGGTTTGGATGAGGTGATCAGTGCATTAAGTGGTTACATGCATAGCAGAATTTCTTCCATCCTGACACACCTGAATTACAAATATTTCCAGCTTTTGCCCTTTTTCCTCCTGAAGGAAATGTTCACCTGACGGAGATGAAGCAGTTGCAAACAACTTACTCTGGAAACTGCTTTCACTCCTCGATGTCGAGGGGCAAGGTTGCTTGATGTGGGGGGAGAGAAATAACCCTGGCCTCTACTGTATAAAAATCAAGATCAATTTGGTAAGCCGCTCCTTTAATACTGTGTGTGCAGAGAAATAATTTAGACTCCCAGTTAATTTGAGTATTGAACTGAAATTCCACAGCTGCTTTCTGCCAGTCCTGAAAACAGAAATTAATTTCAGTGACCAAGTTGAATGGAGTCCTACTCTGTCAGGCAATTAGTCATCGTCTTTTGCTACTCAGGGCCTATCAATGGGCTAATCCATACATAAACCCCTGCGTTGTTTCCCTAGTCAGTCACAATCTGAAGGGTCATTTAACTACCCAATCTCTCCATATTCAGTCCTACCTCAAATATATGTGGGTTTTCCTTTTAAAACAACAACAACAACATTATTTCATGTTTAGCTTTCTCCTTCCTGTTTATTGCCAGCAGAATTAATGAACCTGATTTACATCCCCCCCTTTGATCAAGACTGTTGTTGATTAAGTAGAAGTAGAGCTCAGGGGAAAGGGGAGGCGGGGATGTATTCCTGCCGTTTTATTCCTTGGTTTGGCCAGTTTATTACTGAAAGAAGCAGAGATGTTGATGGCCCAGAAACTACAAATGTGTTAAAGGATGTGTCCTTCCACACTATTAATTTTATTAAAAAGTTATTTTATCTTTACAGACATACTTATTGTCATATGTACACAAAATCCCTATTGGTTATTTGCTTCAATAAAGCAGAATGAAGCCTCCATGTGTAGATATACTATAGTATACATTCCAGAGACAAAATAAAAAAAATTCCTTCAGTAGCACCTTAAAGACCAACTAAGTTTTTATTTTGGTATGAGCTTTCGTGTGCATGCACACTTCTTCAGATACAGTGAAATGGAAGTTTCCAGGCACTTATGTAGAGAAGGGGTGGGGAGGGGTGGGGATGGGGAGGGGGGATCACTCAGAAGGGTGGTGGAAATGGGTGATTGACTGACTGATAGCTGTTGATGACCGGAAACGACTGCAAATGGTTTTGCATGAAAAAGCAAGGGTGGAGATGGCTGAAGATCGCTTATCATGTATAATGAGATAAGAACCCGATATCTCTGTTCAAACCAGGTCCCTCCATGGTTTTGAGCTTGGTGATAAGTTGCAATTCAGCAACTTCTCTTTCCAGTCTATTTCTGAAATTCTTTTGTAGTAAGACAAAAGTGTAGTGATTCCAGAGACAAACATGGAAAGACCGTCTTGTATCCTGCTTATGCACTTATAACCCCAGCTGAGCAACACTGAAGGCCCTTTTGAGAACTGGACTGTTTTCTCTTTCCCCCAAATGAAAATGTGGAGAAATGCTGCCCACTTTATGTAGTAGAGTTGTAAAGATTAGTTCAGGGTCATGTGGCCCCTGGAGCAATTCATCAGGTCTGTGTGATTATCTCTTCTTCAAATCTCAAAGATGTGAGATAGCCAATTGTTGTTTCTTGTTCTGCAATTGACCTGAACAATATTAAGGGAATGTCATAGCAAAAGTGTTTTAATGGTGCTTCTGCAACTGCAAAACTTCCCAATCACTTTCCATTTTAACATGACTTCATACAAATGGCAAACCTCACAAGTGCCACTTCAAAGACTCAGAAGCTTTAATCTTTTTCAATAGAATCAGAAGGGCTCTTATCTATTCTCTGACCCTATTTCCCCTCTAGCCTTAACACACTCAGCCACTGAAAAGTCAGAACCATTAAGTTGGTGTCAAGTGGCTGTGCTATTCATATTCTATTACAGTCAATGGCAATTAACACTGTCATTCAGGAGGAGTCAGGGCCCAGCTTTCCACTTTCCAAACAGGGGGGAATCTTAGCCAGAGCTCAACATTTAGAAAAGGTTGAGACATCCACTCACAATGCATTGTTCATAAGTCAGTTACTTTTTCAAGAGGAAAAACAAGGGGAGGATGATAGTATGGCATTTGACTCTGAAAACAGATACTACACTTTCCCACCCTCTTTCTAGTTCAGAAAAGATTTAAATATCTGTTTGTTGGATATTTGGGATATCTGTTTGTGGGCCTCCATATATTTTAGACTAAAATTCCCATCATCATCCCTGGCCATTGGCTGTACTTGGCTGGGGCTGATGGGAGTTGTAGTCCAATAAATCTTACACAAGGTTGAAAAAAGGTGGGGTGAACTGTAGTGTTTCTCCTATTTAACATTTATGCCTAGGCTCATAGTCCTCTATGCAAATCCCCTCACTCACCTAGTTTGCTGTCCAGTGAAGAGTCCTCCTCAAAAAATGAAAAGTCCACAAGATAAGGTATTAAGCACACAAGCTCCTTGTAATGACTCTAGATCCTGCTTTATTTGTAGACAGCATAATGGGTCTATTGATTCAGTAACTTAAAATAGTGTCTCCAGAGGACAAAAGGGGTGAATAGTACAAACCATGTCCTTTGGGATGCAGGAAATTTACTGCTAGACATAGTGGCTACTGTTTAGCAAAGGGTTATTTTTTCAGCTCAAGAACCACATTCCCTTTCAAGGGATGCATGCTAGTCATGGACAGAGCCAGAGGCAAAATCAGGTACAGAAATGAATGCAGATGCACAGTCCAACAATGGCTGCGTTCCTTCATCTCAGGTCGGGGACAGAGAGTGGTGCTAGGGAGGGAGTTGTCGCCGCGGCACCCCTTGGTGTGTGGAGTCCCGCAAGGCGCAATCCTTTCCCCAATGCTTTTTAATATCTTTATGCGCCCCCTTGCCCAGATTGTCCCAGATCTATCTGTTGATGGACGGCTGCCCTGCCTCGGCCCCGGACACACTCACCAGGTGCTTGGAAGCTGTGGCTGGATGGCTACGTGGGAGCCGACTGAAGTTAAATCCTTCGAAGACAGAGGTCCTCTGGCTAGGTCGGGGCGACATGGGGTTGGGGGGCCAACTCCCATCTTTTGCAGGGGCTCAATTGGTACCAGCGCCTTCTGTCAAGAGTTTGGGTGTAACCTTTGACGCTTCCCTTTCCATGGAGGCGCAGGTTGCATCCACAGCAAAGGTGGCATTTTTCCATCTCCGCCGCATCAAGCAGTTGGTCCCTTACCTCTCTCGCCCCGATCTGGCCACAGTGATCCATGCGACGATCACCTCCAGGCTTGACTATTGTAACTCGCTCTACGCAGGGTTGCCCTTAAAGCTGACCCAGAAACTCCAGCGGGTGCAGAATGCCGCGGCGAGGCTCCTTACAGGGTCCCGGCCGCGGGATCACATTCATCCAGTGCTTTACCAGCTGCACTGGCTCCCGGTGGAGTACAGGATCAGGTTTAAGGTGCTGGTTTTGACCTTTAAAGCCCTATGCGACTTGGGACCCTCGTACCTACGGGACCGCCTCTCCTGGTATGCCCCGCGGAGGACCTTAAGGTCCACAAACAATAATATTCTGGAGATCCCGAGTCATAAGATGGCTAGATTGGCCTCTACTAGAGCCAGGGCCTTTTCAGTACTGGCCCCAACCTGGTGGAACGCTCTTTCCCAGGAGACCAGGGCCCTGCGGGATTTGTCATCTTTCCGCAGGGCCTGCAAGACAGAGCTGTTCCGCCTGGCCTTTGGGTTAGACTCAGCCTGACCCCTGTGTTTTTCTCCCTCATGGCTTGGATTTATGGCCTACTTGAAATGAGGCTGCACTTTAAATTTTAATACTGTATTTTAATCTGTATTTTAACTAATTGTTTTTATGTTTTATTGTGGTTCTGTTGGTGTCAGCCACTTATGGCCTACTTGAAATGAGGCTGCACTTTAAATTTTAATACTGTATTTTAATCTGTATTTTAATTAATTGTTTTTATGTTTTATTGTGGTTCTGTTGGTGTCAGCCGCCCTGAGCCTGGTTTTTGACTGGGGAGGGCGGGGTATAAATAAAAATTTATTATTATTATTATTATTATTATTATTATTATTATTTTGTAGAGTAGGCTAGTTGCTATACATATTCACACACCCCTCTATATCACACACCCAGCCAAGCAAGAAGAATTATCAGAGTTCATGGACACATTCCAACTAGACAAAAATATTCCTGTGACACACAGGCAGTGAAAGGTGTAGCCTGTGAAGATGTCTGAGATGGAGTGGGAGTGAGAGGCACATTAAGCCCCTGGGCATTAAGTTTTCCATCCTGAAGTACAAAACAACAACAACAACAACAACAACAACAACAACAACAACAACAACAACAAACCCAGTTGGTTTTATTCAGAGTAGACTTACCGAAATTAATGGACATAACTAACTTATGTCTATTCATTTCAATGAGACTACACTGAGTAAAACAACCTAATACTCTTAACAAAACTGTAAAGTTGAACTCAGTTGCCTGATTCTATACATGCCTAATCAGAAGCAAGGCACACTTAATTATTACTCCCAAGAAGTAAATATGCATGGAATTGGAACATTTATTTGTCTTTTACATTTCTGAAAATACAGGGTGAAAGGATTGGATAAGTAAACTGGTGAGAAAATACCAAAAAAACGAGTATTTGCATCTGTTCTTCCTTGGATTGGCACAATTTGCGGTAATAAATAGATCTGAGATGCACACTGCCTGAACTTCTGGGGGGAAGTGGGGGGTTACTATTGGACATGATTCTTTTGGGGCATATGGCATTCCCTCGGGTCCTAGACTTTCTCTGGTGAAAAATTATACATACATTGCAGTGAAACTTTGGAAGTTCAGTGCTAGAATGTAACTCTAGTCTTCCTCTCATTACTTTAGCACCTACACATCTTCCTATATTGAAAGATTTATAGGCTCACCTTTAGGCGTGGGAACAGACTACAGGACTCAACCTACTGCAAATCCTGAGCTTCAGATCTAAAAGATGCCAAGTCCATGCACTAAGTCCTGGCCAAACAAATGGTTTGGCAAATTCTTAATTACAGAAGATCAGAATAGGTCACATGATCCTGTCTGACCCATACAAATGTTTCCAGGTGTGCTTTGCTCTATTGTCCAAGCAGCAAGACATTGTTACCCACTACCATCTGCAAAACTCATTTATACTTCTTGTTCGTGCTACTTTTCCCCTTAATTTCAAGGTGTGGGAAGGAATTTATTGCTCACCAGAAAAGTAGACATGCCCCCCCCCTATTGCTTCTTTTGATCTCCAGAGGATAGTGCTAGCATATTACAGTTAAGGGGTGGAGTTCATTTCTGATTGTCCAGGACAGTGGAAATCTACTTATGGATTCTCAGTTCAAAGGTATGATTCAAACATGATTTACTGGAGAGAGGAGATATCAGTGTTCCAGGAAAACTTGTCAAACTATGCATCTCAAAGTGGTATCTTACATGTTCGGTACAATAAACACATCTGTGCACATTAAATTCAATGTTCCCTTAATATTCTGCTAACACATAGCCCCAAGCACATTTGAAAAAGGTTGGAGGTCCGTTCTTAACCTGAAACTGTTCTTAACCTGAGGTACCACTTTAGCTAATGTGGGTCTCATTGCTGCCGCGCGGCAGCGGCGTGATGTCTGTTCTCACCCTAAAGCAAAGTTCTTATCCTGAGGTACTACTTCCGGGTTAGTGGAGTCTGTAACCTGAAGCATCTGTAACCTGAAGTGTCTGTAACCTGAAGTACCACTGTAAAGCATTCCAAACTCACCATATTCCAGAACCCGGTGAGCATTAAAAGTAGGAGAGCAAAGAACTTGAAGACAGATGGCCCTAAGTGGCAACCATGGGGAGGGTTTGCTGTTGACGAATGAGGAAGGGGGAGAGAAGTGGGGATGGAGAATTACTCGGGGCAACACCATTATTCCAAGAGGCTGCATTCCCAAGCCTCTCTCTGTAAATATTGAATAAAAAGCAGGTGGTAAGGACTTTTCCTTGTCTTATCCGTTCCTGGCAACCTGCTGTGGAGCTAGTTCCTCTGCCGCCTGACAGACAGCTGGCTCACCTTGCCTTACAGGTGAGCCATCCCTGAGTGAACATTCAAGGGCTTGTCTCAACCATCAGTTGTACCATTTGATCCTTACTACTGAGAATCTGGAAACCCTCAGAGAAATTCTCTGAGTGTTTGACTGTAAGGCA